>NC_007283.1:3923033-4054025 GCF_000002445.2 Trypanosoma brucei brucei TREU927 | reverse complement strand
CCTAACCCTAACCCTAACCCTAACCCTAACCCTAACCCTAACCCTAACCCTAACCCTAACCCTAACCCTAACCCTAACCCTAACCCTAACCCTAACCCTAACCCTAACCCTAACCCTAACCCTAACCCTAACCCTAACCCTAACCCTAACCCTAACCCTAACCCTAACCCTAACCCTAACCCTAACCCTAACCCTAACCCTAACCTACCTAACTACCCCCCCCACTTTCTCAAAAAAAACAGGAAAAGGAAAAAATTTTAGTTGTCAGAAAAAATTTCTAGACAATCAGAGAGTTTACAACTTACAAAAAAACAGCTCAATTTTTTTCGGGTAAATTTTTAGGTGTTAAAATATATCAGAAACTTTTTCAAGTAGCAAGAAAATTTAGCAAGAAAAAGAGGGGAAAAACTTAAAAAAGCAAAAATGCAAGCAAAAGAGGGCCCTTGCTAATGACAAACGAATTGCTTCCTGTGGTGTTTGTTTTTGCATCCTTTGCAACCTCATCTGCTATCTTTTTTACTTCCTCCTTGTCCAATTTGCATTTTTTCCCCTCTGCTTCGGGATTCCATTTGCATGGAGAGTTGCATTCATTTTGCCCCTTTTTGTTGCAGCTATCTTCTGTTTCGCTGGGCTGCTGCATCTTCGTCTGGCCTTCACTGCTTTTGGCTGGTTCGTTGCTTTGTTTCATTGAAGGCTCGATTGCGGTCCTGTACGCTCTTTTCGCAGCGGCTATTAGCATCCGGATTTCCTTTGCTTCTTCTCTGGCCTTCTGGGCATTTTTCTCCATCTCTTCCATGGTTTCGATGGCGTCGTTGAGCTTGACTATCCATGGTATGCTGTTGACTCCGCTTTTGGTGCCGCCAGCGCCGTAATGTGCGGTGTAGTCAACGCAAGTTTGGTCGGTGGTGCCGTCGCAGGTGTCGTGGCTTCCGCCGAGGTAGAAGGCGACTGCGGTGCCTTTGGCTCCCTTCCTGATGCCGGCTTTTAGTTGAGCTGCTAGCTGTATGAGTCCTGCTAAGGTTAGCTTAGATGGCTTGCTTGTGGGGCACTTCTTTCTTACTGTGGCGATGTGATTGTTCATGTTGTTTGATGACCAGTCGCATTGTATACCGCTATTGTCGCACGCATTGGTAGTGCCGGTTGTGGCTTGGCAGCATATGCAGAGTAAGTCGCCTGCGATGCTCATGCCTCCGTTGCCGCCGCAGGCGGTGCCGTAGTTGCTGGAGTACTTGTACGTAGCGTCGCTTTTCGGTTCGAAGCTTGTCTGGCCGGCGCCGTATAGTGCTTCTGAGATTAGCTCTTTCACCTTCGTTGCACCTGCTTGGGCTATCTTGTGTTTGGTTTGTGCGTAGTCCGCGATCTTGGTTATCAGTTCAGTTAGGGTATCGTTTATTAGTTTGTGCGCTACTTTTTTGGCGTATGTTCCCTGCGGTTGTGGGTTGTCTGCTAGCCAGGTTTTCGGCTTGTTTGCGACCTCCGCCGTTTGGTAGTCTTGCTGCCACTTGCCGAAGTCGGCTTTCCAATGAGATACAAATGGCTCTGTTGCACCAGCCTTGCTGCGGCTTTCCCATGTGTCCGTTTTGGGGTCGCCTTTGAAATTGCTTCGCCAGCTGTCGTCGGCTGTCGACATATTCATTCTGCGCAATTCGCTAATATCATTGTCGAAGTTGTCAGCTAGTGTCGGCGCTGCTGGTTCTACTTTTTCGATTGCCATTGCTGCGCAAAGAAGGTGCATGTCGGCGGCTGCGTCCGCTTTGAACGCAGCTTCGGCCCGCAGTGCGGCCGTCGTGAGTACGGTCAGAGTTGCGAGTGCGCGTTTTGTCACATTTGGCTTAAGTGTTTGACGCACCTCTAAACGCATTTTAAAGTTAGACCTCTGATATTCGTCGTTGTGCTTGGTTTAAAGTTGAGATTAGGCTTTGGGCTTTTAAAGATGGTCTGGGTTCTGTAAAGTTAAATAATTCGCATATTTTTGTTGAAATAATATTCAAAAAGCCCAAAGTTACTATACCCTTTTTTTGTGATGTGTGAATTATTTGTCTAAATGGTTGTATGTGTTTTATGTTCAAACTGTCAAAATGAGGGTTTCACTATAGAACCTCATGGTTATAATGACAAAAATTTAGCATAAATTTTGTTTTTTAAAAGCTCTGCGTCTTTAATCCCAAGCTTCTTTCATACATATCTATTGAATTTATCGCTGACTCAATCCACTCCTGTCAATCTTTAAAGTGTCACATATTTTTTTATTTTTGGAATTTTAAACATTACTTATTTTAACTACTTTCGTACGCTGCTAATTTTGATTTGTTATATGTTATTTTTGTGAGAATAAAACATCTTAGGTTTTTGAAAAGAAACTAGTTTGTTTATCGCTCGTTCAAAACTTTGTTTCTTTCAGGTTGTTTCCATTTATGAATCGTTAATTTTTGGAATGTCTTACCCTATCTTAAATGTTGTAACTTGTTAAATCTCTTCATAAATTGAAGACAAGACCAAATACTAATATGGAGCACCTGCTCGCTAAATAGTGTTACCTTATTACCCTTATATAAGTATAAAATTAGCAATGTATCATTGAAACTTTTCCTACTTTATATAAAATTTTTCCACTTATTACCCATCAAAGTATTTTCTTATTATTTTAAGGTTTCTTGTTTTTCTTCCACTTTATTCTACAGATTCTGTTACTTATATTTTTTAGTAAACCGTGAAAACTTCACACCACAGCTTTTTACTGTGTCTTTCATATTTCAACCTTCTTCTTGTTTGTTATAATACCTTTTGTCATTTCTGCACTTAAACCGCACATAATTGCCCTTCTTATCAAAATTTTCTTTAAAATAGTAATTTTTGTGCTCTTTCTCCAACAGGTTCAATTATTTTTATATATTCTAAACTTTATTTTAACTTCCTCTATTTTTCCGCGCATTCGGTTTTCACCACAATTATTGTTATAATATTAGTATAAACACACTCACAACACTCTCCTATTATTATTATCAGTATTATTATTACTGCTCTTATTATAATATTCGTATATACACACACTCACAACACTCTCTCCTATTATCATTACTATTATCATTATTATTATTATTACTGCTCATATTATAATATTCGTATATGCACACACTCACAACACTCTCCTATTATTATTATTATCATCATTATTATTACTGCTCTTATTATAATATTAGTATAAACACACTCACAACACTCTCCTATTATTATTATCAGTATTATTATTACTGCTCTTATTATAGTATTTGTATATACACACACTCACAACACTCTCTCCTATTATCATTACTATTATCATTATTATTATTATTACTGCTCATATTATAATATTCGTATATGCACACACTCACAACACTCTCCTATTATTATTATTATCATCATTATTATTACTGCTCTTATTATAATATTAGTATAAACACACTCACAACACTCTTCTATTATTATTATCATCATTATTATTACTGCTCTTATTATAGTATTTGTATATACACACACTCCCAACACTCTCCTATCATTATTATTATTATTATTATTATTATTATTATTATTATAACTGCTCTTATTATAATATTTGTATATACACACACTCCCAACACTCTCCTATTATCATTATTATTATTATTATTATTATTATTATTATAACTGTTCTTATTATAATATTCGTATATACACACTCACAACACTCTCCTATCATTATCATTATTATCATTATTATTATTATTACTGCTCTTATTATAGTATTTGTATATACACACTCACAATACTCTCCTATTATTATCATTATTATCATTATTATTATTATTACTGCTCTTATTATAGTATTTGTATATACACACTCACAATACTCTCCTATTATTATTATTATCATCATTATTATTACTGCTCTTATTATAATATTCGTATATATACACACTCACAATACTCTCCTATTATTATTATTATTATTACTATTATCATTATTATTATTATTACTGCTCTTATTATAATATTCGTATATACACACACTCACAATACTCTCCTATTATTATTATTATTATTATTATTATCATTATTATTATTATTACTGCTCTTATTATAGTATTTGTATATACACACTCACAATACTCTCCTATTATTATTATTATCATCATTATTATTACTGCTCTAATTATAATATTCGTATATACACACACTCACAACACTCTTCTATTTTCATTATTATTAATACAGCTCTTATTATAATATTTGTATATACACACTCACAATACTCTCCTATTATTATTATTATCATCATTATTATTACTGCTCTTATTATAATATTCGTATATACACACACTCACAACACTCTCCTATTATTATTATCATTATTATTATCATTATTACTATCATTATTACTGATCTTATTATAATATTCGTATATACACACACTCACAACACACTCTCCTATCATTATTATTATCATTATTAGTATTATTATTTTTGCTCTCATTATAATATTCGTATATACACACACTCACAACACACTCTCCTATCATTATTATTATTATCATTACTGTTATTACTGCTTTTATTACAATATTCGTATATACACACACTCACAACACTCTTCTATTTTCATTATTATTAATACAGCTCTAATTATAATATTCGTATATACACACACTCACAACACTCTTCTATTATTATTATTATTACTATTATCATTAGTATTATTATTTTACTGCTCTTATTATAATATTTGGATATACACACTCACAATACTCTCCTATTATTATTATTATCATCATTATTATTACTGCTCTTATTATAATATTCGTATATATACACACTCACAATACTCTCCTATTATTATTATTATTATTATTATTATCATTATTATTATTATTACTGCTCTTATTATAGTATTTGTATATACACACTCACAATACTCTCCTATTATTATCATTATTATCATTATTATTATTATTACTGCTCTTATTATAGTATTTGTATATACACACTCACAATACTCTCCTATTATTATTATTATCATCATTATTATTACTGCTCTTATTATAATATTCGTATATACACACACTCACAACACTCTCCTATCATTATTATTATTATTATTACTGCTCTTATTATAATATTCGTATATACACACACTCACAACACACTCTCCTATCATTATTATTATCATTATTAGTATTATTATTTTTGCTCTCATTATAATATTCGTATATACACAGCCACAACACTCTCCTATTATTATTATCATTATTATTATCATTATTACTATCATTATTACTGATCTTATTATAATATTCGTATATACACACACTCACAACACACTCTCCTATCATTATTATTATCATTATTAGTATTATTATTTTTGCTCTCATTATAATATTCGTATATACACACACTCACAACACACTCTCCTATCATTATTATTATTATCATTACTGTTATTACTGCTTTTATTACAATATTCGTATATACACACACTCACAACACTCTTCTATTTTCATTATTATTAATACAGCTCTAATTATAATATTCGTATATACACACACTCACAACACTCTTCTATTATTATTATTATTACTATTATCATTAGTATTATTATTTTACTGCTCTTATTATAATATTTGTATATACACACTCACAATACTCTCCTATTATTATTATTATCATCATTATTATTACTGCTCTTATTATAATATTCGGATATATACACACTCACAATACTCTCCTATTATTATTATTATTATTATTATTATCATTATTATTATTATTACTGCTCTTATTATAGTATTTGTATATACACACTCACAATACTCTCCTATTATTATTATTATCATCATTATTATTACTGCTCTTATTATAATATTCGTATATATACACACTCACAATACTCTCCTATTATTATTATTATTATCATTATTATCATTATTATTATTATTACTGCTCTTATTATAATATTCGTATATACGCACACTCACAACACTCTCTCCTATCATTATTATATCATCATTATTATTATTATTACTGCTCTTATTATAATATTCGTATATACACACACTCACAACACTCTCTCCTATTATCATTACTATTATCATTATTATTATTATTACTGCTCATATTATAATATTCGTATATGCACACACTCACAACACTCTCCTATTATTATTATTATCATCATTATTATTACTGCTCTTATTATAATATTAGTATAAACACACTCACAACACTCTCCTATTATTATTATCAGTATTATTATTACTGCTCTTATTATAGTATTTGTATATACACACACTCACAACACTCTCTCCTATTATCATTACTATTATCATTATTATTATTATTACTGCTCATATTATAATATTCGTATATGCACACACTCACAACACTCTCCTATTATTATTATTATCATCATTATTATTACTGCTCTTATTATAATATTCGTATATATACACACTCACAATACTCTCCTATTATTATTATTATTATTACTATTATCATTATTATTATTATTACTGCTCTTACTATAATATTCGTATATACACACACTCACAATACTCTCCTATTATTATTACTATTACTGTTACTATTCACAAATAAACAAAATAAATCTAACTATGAAATTTCATAATGCCATTCATTTTCTGTACTCTGTCACAGTTTTACTTTACACAAAGATGTCAAAATCGAGCATAATGTTTCGAATTTTTACATTTCTATCCCAAAGTGTTAAAAATATGTCAAATTTAAACGATTTAAACAATCCCTCTCAAAATAAAAAAAATAAATTTTTAATTTTGAGAAAAGCTTTTGCCAGTAGTTATTAAAAGCCTTATGCTATAATCAAAACTGCAAGCAAAAGAGGGGCCTTGTGAATGACGAAAGAATTGCTGGCTGTGGTGTTTGTTTTTGCATCCTTTGCAGCCTCATCTGTTATCTTTTTTACTTCCTCCTTATCCAATTTGCACTTCTTTGTGCCACCTTCTTCAACCAACTTGCATGGGGAGTTGCATTCATTTTGCCCCTTTTTGTTGCATCTATCTTCTGTTTCGGTTGGCTGCTGCATTTTTGTTTCTGCTTCACTGCTTTTGGCTGGTTCGTTGCTTTGTTTCATTTAAGGCTCGATGGCAATCCTGTACGCTCTTTTCGCAGCGGCTATTAGCATCCGTACTTCCTTTGCTTCTTCTCTGGCTTTCTGGGCATCTTTCTCCATCTCTTCCATGGCGGTGATGGCGTCGTTGAGTTTGGCTATCCATGGTATGCTGTCGACTCCACTCTTGCTGCTGCCAGCAGCGTAGTGCGCGCTGTAGTCAACGCAAGTTTTGTCTGTTGCGCCGTCACAGGTGGCGAGGTCGCCGCTGAGGTAGAATTTGATTGCGTTCCACTTTTTGCCCTTACGGATGCCGCTCTTGAGCTGTACGACAATTGCATTAACGTCGCTAAGGTTGGTTTAGTCGGCTTCTTTGATGGACATTTGGCTTTGAGGGTGGTGACGTGAGTTGTCATTGCGCCGGTCCAGTTGCAGCTTACGCCGCTGTTGTTGCATGCATTGGTTGTGCCGGATGCGGCTTGGCAACATATACATAGCAGATCTCCTACGATGCTCTTGCCGCCGTTCACGCCGCACGCGGCCGTGTAAATGGTAGAGGAAGTGTACGTGCTGCCTGTCTTTTCCGTGTAATCTGTTTGACCAATGCCGTACAGTGCCTCTGAAATAAGCTCCTTCACTTTCTTGACGCCGTCCGGCACTATCTTTTGTTTACTTTTCCTGTAGCTCTCAATCTTGGCTGCTACTTCCACTAGTGTGTCGTTGATCTGTCTGTGCTCCAGTCTTTTGGCGTACGGTCCCTGCGGTGGTGGGTTGTTTGCTAGTCAGGTTTTCGGATTGTTTGCAACCTCCGCCGTTTGGTAGTCCTGCTGCCACTTGGTGAATTCGCCTTGCCAATGAGATACAAATGGCTCTGTTGCACCAGCCCTTGCTACGGGCTTCCCATGTGTCCGTTTTGGGGTCGCCTTTGAAATTGCTTCGCCAGCTATCGTCGGCTGTAAACATATTCATTATGCGCAATTCGCTAATATCATTGTCGAAGTTGTCAGCTAGTGTCGGCGCTGCTGGTTCTACGTTTTCCAACGCCATTGCCTCGCAAAGAAGGTGCATGTCGGCCGCCGCATCTTCTTTAAACGCTGCATCCGTACGCATTGTTAGAGTCACGAACACGATCAGAAAGTCGATTGCGTGCACGGGCAGGCTTTTGCTAACTGCTTGTCGCACCTCTAAACGCATTTTAAAGTTAGACCTCTGATCTTTAGCGTTGTGTTTGCTGCAAAGTTGAGACTAGGGTTTGGGCTTTTAAAGATGGTCTGGGTTCTGTAAAGTTAAATAATTCGCATATTTTTGTTGAAATAATATTCAAAAAGCCCAAAGTTACTATACCCTTTTTTTGTGATGTGTGAATTATTTGTCTAAATGGTTGTATGTGTTTTATGTTCAAACTGTCAAAATGAGGGTTTCACTATAGAACCTCATGGTTATCATGAAAAAAATTTAGCCTCACTTTTGTTTGTCAACCACAGTATGCCATTAATTCTATGTTTTTTATACATATATATTGAATTTATCGCTGACTCAATCCACTCCTGTCAATCTTTAAAGTATCACATATTTTTTTATTTTTAGAATTTCAAACCTTACTTATTTTAACTACTTTCGTACGCTGCTAATTTTGATTTGTTACATGTTATTTTTGTGAGAATAAAACATCTTAGGTTTTTGAAAAGAAACTAGTTTGTTTATCGCTCGTTCAAAACTTTGTTTCTTTCAGGTTGTTTCCATTTATGAATCGTTAATTTTTGGAATGTCTTACCCTATCTTAAATGTTGTAACTTGTTAAATCTCTTCATAAATTGAAGACAAGACCAAATACTAATATGGAGCACCTGCTCGCTAAATAGTGTTACCTTATTACCCTTATATAAGTATAAAATTAGCAATGTATCATTGAAACTTTTTCCTACTTTATATAAAATTTTTCCACTTATTACCCATCAAAGTATTTTCTTATTATTTTAAGGTTTCTTGTTTTTCTTCCACTTTATTCTACAGATTCTGTTACTTATATTTTTTAGTAAACCGTGAAAACTTCACACCACAGCTTTTTACTGTGTCTTTCATATTTCAACCTTCTTCTTGTTTGTTATAATACCTTTTGTCATTTCTGCACTTAAACCGCACATAATTGCCCTTCTTATCAAAATTTTCTTTAAAATAGTAATTTTTGTGCTCTTTCTCCAACAGGTTCAATTATTTTTATATATTCTAAACTTTATTTTAACTTCCTCTATTTTTCCGCGCATTCGGTTTTCACCACAATTATTGTTATAATATTAGTATAAACACACTCAAAACATTCTCCAATTATCATCATTATTATTATTGTTGTAACCCTAAATTACTCCTAATATCTAATAAATTAAACAAATTGAGATGAGCACACATTTTTCACACTTATCAAATTAATACATAAAACTCTCGGGTAAATTTAAAGCCAAAACTTCATATTATCAAAATCTTTACATTTTGGAAAGATTTTACAAACGTTTTAAAATATACCAAATAGAAAGAACTAGAGTGTGAAAAATTAAAAGCAGAAAACTCACAAATGCAGCAGAAACCATCAGAGCCAATTTCTTATTGATCAGCAAACTGGAATCCTTGAATGCGTTATTTTCCCATTTGTAATTCTTCCCTTTTGTACAGGCATCTTGTGTTGAATAGCTGGTGCAATTTGCAGTTGCGGATTTATTATCCCCCCTCTTTATTTTTACTATTTCTTCTGTTGTATCTGTTTTTTCGTCTCCTTCAGGCTTTGTTCCTGCTCCATTAGCTGCTGTTTTTTCCTGTTAAGTGCTTAGTAATAAGCCATCGCTTGTTAGAAACCTTCTTGGACTGCAATTGCTTTTATGTTCGTTTTGATGTCGTTTCCAGCTGTAGGGACTGAAACTGCGTCCGTTCTGACGGGTTACAGAAAAACGTTGTCCACTGCGCCAGTTGCAGTGCCAAAAATCAAAATTGAGACTTCTTTTGCTTAGGGGGACTTTTTGAGGCCAGCACCCGTAGGCTTCTGCATGAAGGTGTGCGTAGCTGTTGCTTCTGAATCCACTGCTATCGTTTCTAGCTGTTCGTCCATCAGTACTACCGGTGGGTTTTTGGCGGCGTCTGTGGCGGCAGTTTTTCGCTGTGACCCCTGTTTTGTTCTTGTGGCTCTGCCTGGATGATATCAGCTAATGTTTCGATTGTTGCCTCCACCTTTGCTGTTAGTTTTATCTGCTAGACTGCTACCGTGTTCTGGGCTTGGGCCACTGCTTCCACTGCCATGGATTTTTGGAATTGCATGTCGCCGTTCCCTGCTTTCTAGTTGGTGTCGCCTGCTATGGTGCCTGGGCCTCGATTATCGCGCTTAGGTCCGGCATCTTGAGGCTTTCCTTTTTGTAGATCGTCAGTTTTGTGATTGTTTTGAGACTTTCTCCTATCTTTTGGGCCTTTATTACTTCCATTTCTTCCCCTTTCTAATTAGGTCTCAGTGGTTAACGTCGACGTCGTCGTTACTTTGCAGCCCACGTTGTTTCCCCCGCCGCTTTGTGTTAGAATTTTCATTAGGGCTTCGGCGCCCGCTTCGTGTTTAATTTTTGAGGAGCGGCTGCCGCATCGTTTATGCAGTTAGTTAGTTTGGTTTCTATAGCTCTGTAGTATGCACTCAGTGTACAAGGTGTCGTCGCGGTGGCGTTTGCAATGTCCTCCGTCGTTTCAGACGCCGTTTGGTCTGTGAGGTAGCAGCAGACGAGAATTACCGCAAACTTTTTTGCTGGCATTTTGTCTGAGTGTAATAATCCAGCTTCCACCGAGTGCTGAACTCTCTCTACGTCCTTCTTTTTGTTTTTAAAAACAGGAAAAGTGTCTCTTAATTCTTTTCTATTCACATTAATAGCATTGACGAGTAATTCTGCTTCTGTTTGGCTTTTTAGAGGTGTCGGTGTTTTTTTCAGGGGTAAAACTCTTTTGTTCTGATTTCAATTTCTTCCGACTTTTTAAATTTTGTTGTTATATTTAAAATTTATTCGTCTAATTAAGGAAGAAACTTTCTCTTCTATTGAACTTATCTCCTCTATTTATTCTATGTTAAACTTATTTGATTTCCCACACATGCAGGCCATCACACCACAGGAATATCTTTTCCAGTTGCTGTTTGTCTTCGTACGAGTTTAGCCACTAATTTAGCTGCTTCTGTCATCCGTCACTTACTAAACTGCACTATCTTGGAATTTAGTGTCATTTCTATTTTCGGTTTTTATTGTATCTCCTGTAATACTGCTTATGCTAATCTTGCAGTTAGTTGAATTTCATGGATTGCTTGTGTTTTTTGATACTTGGCGTATATGCCTTACTTGCTATTTCTGGGGTTACTGTTGCACTTTTTATAATATTTGATTGTTTTTTCTGTAGAACCAACTTTTGACAAGTAAGGGCTTTTAAAAACCCTGACTTCGAGCTACCTGCAGGTATAATGTACCAAACCATATTCATTCCTCATCTTTAACAGTTCCCCTACAACTCCTCATTTTTCCAACCAAAAGCCTCGCATTCATTTTATAAAAGAGAACCACCACGTGAGTTAAATTCTTAAATTTGGGATCCACTATAAGGTAAAAATGCACAGTTGCTACTATAGCAGTTGTTTCATTTATTTTTTCATTAATATTCAGCAATTTATTGGCGTCTTCTCTTCCTGATATATAATTTTTTCTGTTCTACGCTGCATCGCGTACAGCTGTTTCATTGTACATTTTATTTACATTTTTTCGCCTTGACAGTCTTTACGAATATAATGTACAGATTCGATTTTGTATGTGCACTGCACACTGGACTCTTTTTTCTTATTGTTGCCTTCATTCCTTTCTTGCGTGTTACGATATCTACCTGCATGGTTGTATTTAAAACCGTGCATATACTATCTTCATTTCTTTCTTTCACTCCTTTAGAGATGTTACTATTCCTCACGCTATCTACAACTGACTAACTTCCTCCTATTGCACCCTGCCATTGTTTTAAGTGCTTGTATTTTCCCTTCTGTTTTATCTTCGTCGCTATCTATGTCATAATATTAGCATATACATGTTGACAACACTCTTCTATCACTGTTTTCGTTACTATTATTCTTATAACACTAACTATTATACATATAATAATTCTAAACAAACTAAATTATAAATTAATTTCATAATAACCCTCACATTCCATACCATATTACCATACTACATTTCATTAGTAGGGTACATTACAAAATATTTTTTTGAGTTGTTCAAAATTTGCATATTTCATCAAAAAGCGTGAAAATGTATAACGCTTTAACAAGTTCAGTAAATTTCATAGAGTAGAGCAAAAATCTTTAGATTTATAAAGTGCTACCAAACCGACAAAAAAGTGGAAATTATTAAAAATTTCTTAAATTTTTCATTGTTCATTAACCTGCACACACCTCAATATATCAATATACGCTTCCATTTCAGCTACTTTTTTCGATGATATGTTTATAATCTTCACAATTTGTCATTCACTCCCTTCTGCAGGGCTTGGATAAAGTTTTATTTTTTGGGAATCCCCCATTTGGATATTGCCTTCCATCATTTTAAATAAATCCCACTGGTGCTCATCCGAATGTATCGTATGTGGTCAGTGGATATTTAGCATGATGGCGACATTTCTCTTTTTATTTGCGGTCTGTTTATCAATTTTTTTAGTGTCTATTGTGGGAGTCCAATTTTCTGGCGAAAAGAAGAGTGCATTTAAGAAGTTTACCAGCTTAACACTGAAGTATATATCTTCCCCTATCAGACTGTCTACTACATGCTAATACCTGAGTTTACTCAAAGCCGGACACTGTAACAGGTGAATCGATGTTTCTTTACATATCTCTTTTAGCTCATTTCGCCTATAAAAGCTACGTGTCTCCGCATTTTCTGCTTGGACATGCATTGTTAGATATTGCTTGTGTGAACATACCTTCGAGCAGAGTGGGCATTGGTGGCTGAGAGGGGCTAGCGGTGTGATTTAAAGGGGTCCTTTTTCACACTCCCTCTTTAAAGTGATTGCACTTTTGTGGTGTGTGTTGGTATGCCAAACTGGTGTACACCATGACATGTAGGTGTTCTTACGCCTTCCACATGCAAACTCTCTACGGGGTTATCTGTGTGCCATTGATCCTTATGCCGTTTGTTTTTCGGCTCCTCTTTCTGATCGCATATATTCATTTCATCTGCTGACGTGTCATGCTCGGTTCCTCTTTCTCTCTTTCTTGTCGTGGAGCTCAAGTTTTGTTGTGTGTAACAAGTCTGAGTTGAGAAGCGCTCTATCCATGGTGCCGGGATTCAATCCATTTTTGGTAGTGGTTTCTAGATGTGTAGCTTATCCATGGGGATTGTTCACTTTCTCCCATTTTTAGGTCCGCGTTCTCGATGATCACGCACTTGTGGTGTGTTAGCCATGCCTGCTTTTGAAAACCCTATTACATTTGTCACAAACATAACGTGGTGTATTATTGTCATCATTATTTTTGTTTTCACCACCGGTGTTCTTCTTTGTTTGAAACTTTGATATCTCCTTCTTCACTTTTCTTATCTTTATCGGCTGTGGTCTGAGTGAAATGTCGTTCCCGGGATGTTTTGCAGTCATATGGCTCAACATCCAGCTGTGGTGGTATTCTTTACTGCATATCTTACATGTTTCTCTCTCCAACAGTATTTATTGTAGTGGTGCGCTTGGTTCCCGTTCACTCAGCTCCGGTATGCACTTATGTCTGGTGAACCAGGTTTTGTTTCTATACACCTGTTTGCAGTTGAGACGTTCATATGCTTGTAGTGCTTGCGCTTGTTCATCTTCCCTGCTCACATCCTGTATTTCCGTTTGTTTTGTCAAATCGGTTTGCTTTTCAGGACGTGTCAGATGTATATGTCTAGAAAACCAGCCATGCCTGCCATACTGCTTTGGGCACCACTGAAACTTGTGAACAGTTGGTAACGACTGTTTTTCTTCTTCCCGTTTCCTCTTTTGCTGCTCTGTACATACTAATTGATCTGTTGGAGGGTGTTGTGGGATTTGTTCTTGCAGTAGCTACTTTCTGTCGAATACTTTACCGCATACGTGACATCGATAGACACCATCATATACCTGTTCTGCTCTTGGAGCAATCGTTAATACAGCTAGTGCATTTTCACGAACACACTGATGTATTTTCATCATGTGAACAGCCCCTGCTTGTCTTCTCGCACACACGATATTGCACACTGTGCATATGATCTAGTTATTCTGTCTTGTAGCTAATACCATCTTGCCTTCCTCAGTTTCTTCTATCTTTACAGTGTTTTGAGTGGGGCAGGGGAATTATTAAAAAAATTTCCCATGGTGATTTTTATACCATCTACACTCCACTTCTTTAATCTTTCATGTGATCACCCTATGTAACTACCAAAAATGTTTTTAAGTCCCTCGTTTAAATTGAGCTAAAGGTGACTCATCTTCCCTTCCTAGCTGCTTTATTTTTGGGTCGTTTTTATATAGCTTAGTAACGCACTGTGGTGTGTGTTTGGGCCTCAGCCTTCCGCAAATTCGCATTGTTCCTGATTAAGTAATTGGCGTGTTATACCCGTGACAATGTGGGTAATCCGTGCAGGGTAGGGTTGCGGCACGTGGTTTCCTTTGTTTGTGAGCGTGTCTACTTTGTCATTTCTCTGCATACCGCAATGCCAAAACACAAGCTGAAACGACATGGCTACTCTCAGTTTCATGAAGTGTATGATCAGATCCCATATGCGTCGTAGAATAAAATCAGTCACTGCTGCAGGACCTGTTTTGAGCTCCATTAATAAGGGCAACGATTCTGTGAATATTTACACTTTCATTTTTCTGCTCTCATTGATCTTTATTGTTGTCTTAAGTTTTATAATTCCTGCATCCATAGCTGCACACTCGGCTCTGTAGCTGCACGATAACCTGCTTGTTCCCTTCTTCACCCTTACTGCATTACCTTGTCTAGGGTATATTATTACGGTGGTGCCAGAGGATTCGTACAGTATTACCGACCCATCCGTCTACACTTGATAATCGTAGTCTCTGAATCTACATACCATTTGCATTGTGTGTCTTTTCTTTTCGCTGTCTGAAGAGTCATAATGGAGACCACCTGATGTTATGGTATTGAAGTACGATATCTTCATCGGTTGCAATACGCTTGCCGTGTGTGACTTTTCCGGTCTGTCTACTTCCTCATACAAGTGTGATACGCTTTGCAGGTGCGTGTGTATTGGATGACTGGGTGGGAACATTTTCCCCACTGTATCGGCTGATGCCTTACCGTTCACCTTCCTTGTTCAACAGTATTCTATTGTTCGTCTATGATCAATATCATCTATCGTGTGAAGGTGAGACTCCTTCATAACATCATGCCGATTCGCGCACTTTGAAATACCCGCGACAACATGTGAAGCCTGCGTTTGTACTCGTTCAAGCTTCTTCTTGATAGATGAAGAAGCATTTAACCACCACGCAGCTATCCCATAACATAACTTTATCTGGATTAGGCTACGTAAAATGCTCGGAAGCTTTCTTTGCTCACCCTTCATTCAGGTAATGCAACGGCCCGTAGTTTCATTAATTTTGTATTTGCTGCTGTTTGTATGTTGTGAGCATGTTTTCTTACACCACTGTGTGGCTGCATCGTCACCCCAAGGATTATGGGATTTCTCGTCTCATTTAATCTGTGTTCTCACATCATTAGATGTAATGAGTCTCTGTCTTTCTAACCTTGAAGAACGTGTACTCCGTTTTATCGGCGGACACCTCTATTTAATGCTCTGTCGAGCAGCTTGCTATGCAATCTCATCCTGTTTGTAGTGTCTTCCTAATAGCTTTCCGGTCAGTGTAAGAGCATACTATTGTGAGGTCTTCTGCGAAGAAGCAGTGTTTAAGGACTGGTATGGCATTCAATTTCGCGCTAAAGGAGTGCATTGAGATAATGAATAGTAACGGCCCCAATACAGACCCTTGCGGAACACCACATGTGAATTGTATTTTATTTGAAAGGGTGTTGTTTATTCTTGCTACTGCAGTCCATCCATCCAGGAAATTTGCAACACATGTAATGAGGTGCATGTCTACCTCATATTTTTTTAGTGATTCTATTATATACCTGTGCTCTACAGAGTCAAATGCCCCCACATAATATATGAATACCGCTGCGGCTGTCTCTCCTGCTATTCTATGTGTCACGAAGTCTGTGAGTGCCATCAGGGCCTCTAACGTAGACCTCTCTGGACGAAAACCAGCTTACTGTATTTGTAGCTTACATTCTACTGTGTCCTGTATGCGTCTCTCTACAATCCTGTCCATGAACTTACAGTGCATGCTAGTGACCGTGATGTGCCGAAACGATGATATACACTTGACCGGTTTGTCGTGTTTGAGCAGTTAGACGATAACTTCCTGATTCCACTTCTTCGGCACCTTGTGTCCCTGTAGGGCGCAGTTGAAGAACTGTATGACACATTTCTTGCTACGGCGTCCTGATTAATTCAACAGTTCACAATGTGTATTGTCTTTACCGGTGGCAGTGCCTGAATAGAGGTCTTTTGGTGCTGTCTCATGTTCTTAAATCGTTATTGGTGCGAATTCTACGCTCACTCGATATGGTGTACTCATGGGAGGAGCATCTAGTGCTCTTGTCAACCGCTCTCTCAATACGTCTATGCTAGCTTATTGGCTTGCTGTCTGCGTGTTAGGGGGTGGTCATTCACTACCATAACCGGAGATGACAGTGACCTTAGTGCATACACCGACATGACTACACTCCAACTTTTTGTGTCAATCACTGACATCTTCAACGCATTTTCCTTCCATCGCTGTAGGGAATTTTCGGCAAAAACCTTCCTTCTCTTGTGTATAAGAATATCTCTGTGCTTTTCATTTGTACATTCTCTTATTTTTATGTCCATTTCGGCCAGTTCTTGTGTCCGGAACTGTAGCAATACTCACTTACATTTCGTTATCGTTTTCTTTGCTGCTGTGCGAATGACTTTAGTCACTGCCTCATTCATGGCATCCACTTTCTTTTTCGATTCCTTAATTTTTCACCTTTGTGGCATCATACACTTTTCGAAACTCCTGCCAATTTGCTTCGTTAAAAACATGCAACGTACTTCGTGACTTAGTGATGGCGATCATTTCTACATCAATCCCAATACATACCTCAAACGTTATCCAGTAGTGGTCAATATCCGGACTGATGCTTGCCTTCCATCTTGTGAATTCGCAGTCTCTGTACATCGTAACATCTGGAGACGACATGGTTGCAGTGTGAGTCATTCTTCTCGTTGGGGTGCCATCATTTGAAATTTTGATATCATTTCGTAGACATCAGCCTATAATGCATTCTCCTGCTGTACCATTTGGGCGAAGTGGGTCCCATAACTCGTGATGTGCGTTTGTATCAAATCCTATCACCGCTGATACTGTTGAGCTTTCAAGGCACTCAACCGTGGAGGTAATGACATTTTCTTTCGTGTGAAGTAAGCTGATTTTATAGTTAACATTAGATCAGATGAAAACATTAGCTTTCCAAGACTCTTTCCGGCAGTGCTTCCTCCTTCGGACCTTAGATGATTTTCACGCGTTCTCTCACTAGAATTAATACCTTACCACCATGCGGAGAATGTGACACCATGTGTTGGTATCTACTAATTTTCAATGCGCAGTATTCTTCTACTGCCAAGTGAATCTCCCGCAATAGACAGAAGACTACCATATACTCGTGGAGTTTCTTCTCTAAGGCGTTCCACTTTGCCCTGGAGAAATCCACAGAATTCCACTGGGCTCCACAAAGGACAGGACAGGAATTCCGTTCCAAATCTACTATAAGAAGTAATATAAGCCTATGGATCCCAATATAGGCACACTTGCACGTGCAGAAGATTAGTCTAATGTATTTCTTCACCGCAGATGCCTATACCGCTGCTTTCTCATTCTCTGGTCACCGAAAGCTTTTTGCCCACCACAATCCTGTCGGGCCTGGTTTAATGCGAGCACTTAGCTTCCTCCTGGATGAAGTACTAGGCACTGGGTCCCATGATGAGGTGGCCGGTTTCACCAGTGATGTTTCATAATTTTCATAAAATTGGGAAATATCCTTTTAATGCTGAAACTCTACCAAACTCACGAAAGCGGGAACAATCAGAGCAAAGTTTTTTACTTACGAGGAAGCTGGAGGAGCGGCACTCAGGTTTGGAAAGTTTTTCTGTACTGTTCACGTAAGTTATCCCACCACAAACCATTTTGGCACCTGCTTTTACATTATTGTTTTCTACCTCAAAAGCTTTTTGAGTTTGGTTTTTACCGCAATCTACGACTATACCTACCCATTCTGATCCTGTGGCTTGTACAACTGGACTTTTTGGATCTTTTTCGCATTTGCTAGTTGTTTCATTATATTTTCATCCCACTTCAGGTTTGCATTCCTCTGACTTTGCTATCGTTGTGCAATCTTTTGACCCTGCGTTTTTCATGACTTTGGTGCCCGCTTCTTGGGTTGCTGGCTTCGGATATGCCGGGTCGTATTGTGCCCGCCGTGCTATCGTCTCCGCTTCCTGCAACAACTTGTTTAGCGTAGCTTTCTTTGCTTTTGTTTCTACATTGTATATCTGTCGCTTCTGTAGGGCTGCTAAGATTGAAGCGTCACTGACGTCCGTTCGTTTGATTCCAGAATCGCTGTGACAGGCTATTGCGTGCGCTTCGTCTGCGAGTTTAGCTATGTCATGACTAAATGAAGGAGCTGTGCTTCCGATGAAGCGGTCGTACCATACTTGGCTTTAATTTCGTCTGCTGCAGTTTTACCGTTTCCTTCGGCTTTTTCTACGTTAGCTGCGTGCTTTGCCCATGTGTCCCACATTTTTGCTTGTGTTTCGTCTAGGCTCGTCGTTGGCTTTTTTTCGCTTGCGGTGTTGCTGGATTCGTGTTGTCTAGGAATTTGGCTACCCATGCTGGTTGTGCTAGCTTCATGTTCAATTTGAACAGTTCTTCGGGGTCTGAAGGTTCCGGCTCCAGTGGTGGCTGGATTGGCTGCGTTGTGTCGCCTAACTGCAAGATGCTGCAGAATGCATGGAACACTTCTGCGTCCTTGTCGGCTGCTGGGGCGCTGAATCCGAATTGTAAAACTATGACTAACAGCATCACTGAAGTGAATGTCACCATATTTTCTGGTACAGTCTTCCTGTTTCCCTGCTGATATCGTGTGGATATTCAAAGTCTTATTGTTGCTTGCAGCTGTAGCGGAAACGATTGTAATTTTTAAAAACTTTCTAAGATTTCTGTTATATTCAGTCACAGGTACGTGTGTGACCAATTTTGGTTATAGGAAAACGTTTGTAGACCTTGTTTTTTTTTCTTATGGTGGATGTCCACTTGGTCTGAGATTGGTCTAGATGGCTGAGGCCGGTTTGCCTGGTTATAAGAAAAGAAGGTTTTTCCACACGTTTGTTGGTGCTTGGCTGCCCATCTCTAAGAAACCGCTCAATATTACTAGGTTGTAACTCTTACTCGTCTCGAAATGATCTCTCGGCTACTTGTTAACACTTTCAAACATTATCCCGTATAAACACATTTTCTTTTATTTTCAATGCTTTTTTAATCTCTTCCATTCTTGTCCATATGAAGCCTGAAAACTCTATGACTCATCATTTTCAGTAGGTATCTCTTTAGACTATCCTCCGTTATCACATTAAGAATCACAGTCGCTCCCATCATATCTACAGTAAGATCTGTCCATTGTTTGTGTGAAACATAGAGCATCATATCCTACTGTATCGTTTTCTTCTGTGCCGTTATGTTTTCTATTCTGTTTTTTCCTTCCGTCTTTTTTCTTCTTTGCCTTTTCTTTTCTGCTTCTGTTTATTCTTCTACATATGAATTAGCGACTCCATATGGTCTCTACACTACAGTTGTGCCTACTTTATTGTTTTCTACATTATCTTTTGTATGATTTTCCTCATTGTCATTTATTTTTTTGACTATACATGTTCTCTCTCTTTCTCTCTCTCTTTTTGTCTTTCTGTGTTTCCCTTAATAATATTCTGCATACTTTTACTCTCTCTTTCTCTAAGTTGCTTCCATTGCATCCTTGAAGTTGGTTTAAGTGCTCTTGTTATAATATTATGCACACTCACAAAACTCTCTTAATATCATTATTATTATTATCATTATTATCAATAAAATGAGAAAAACTAAACAAAAGTAGAATAACACTAATTTTTGTGCAATATACACTATAATACTTAACACACTGTTAAGTTACACCTATATGCCGCCATAAGATGCATGTTTCTAATATTTTCATTTTTTTTCACTAATTTTCAAAATTATCAAAGGTTTCACAAAAGTGTTGAACTATATTAAATTTCATTCAACTTCGCAAATATTCATAAAGTTGGGCAAAATATATGAAATACTAAAATACTACCAAACTTAAAATTGCAGCAGCCACATTGAGAGCGAATTGTTTGTTGAGGAAAAACTGGAATCCTTACAAGCATTATTTTCCCATTTGCAATTGTCAGTACAATCTTTTTGTTGTTTATCTTTGCAGTCGGAGCTTGCTTTCCCATCATCTCCTTCAGCTTTCTTCTCTGTTTTTATTTCAGGGTCAGTTTCGCATTTCTTCTCTACGTCATTAAATTTACAGCCAGGTTTCCCGTTACACTGAGTTTTGTCAGTTATCGCACTGCAATACCCCTTGGGCTTTTTGGCTATTGATTCAGTTTCACACGTATTTTCTAGTTTGGTGTCCTCTTCGCTTAAAGACAATGCTAAAGCTGCGGTGAGATCGTCGATGTCAGTCACTATTTCGAGTTTTTTCCTCTCAATTTGTTTGGCGGTTAAGTACTCGAGTGGTGTGTCTTTTGCTGCTTTCCAAATTTTGTCGGAAAAACCAGTCGAGCCTGCGCCGTAATTTTTCGAAATATGTTCGGTTATTTGCGTTGCTACTGCTTGTTGTTCTTTATCTGCTGGTTGCAGGTTGTAGATTTGTGTTTTAATGTAATCGCGCAGCTTACCGTTATTTGTGAAGACGTCGCTGTCGGCTAGGGCCTTTATTTGCTCTACCTTAGTTACTGCTTCCTGTATGGATTTGCTGCCGGCATTTAGCGTCTGTGGAGTGGTTTCCTGCGTGAGCAGCGTCCCCGTTGCTATCGGCTTGTACTGGCCCCCGCTTAGCGCACCGTCGGCTTTCTTGATGGCGCTGGTTGAGAAACTGGCTTTGCTTTTAATTTTGTTTCCTGCTGTTGCTGCGCTACAGGCTGCTCCGTTGTCTTGCGCACATGCTATTTGGATTGCCATGTGTAGGTCGGTCTGCTTAAACTTGAGGTCCGCCGGAAACTGTGCCGCTTTGGCTGACATCGGCTGTTCTGCCGCGCCGCCTTCACAGACCTGAGCCGGCTTCGGCCGTATATCCGCCGCGGTTACGGTTGCGTCGCCGTAATGGTTGCTGCCTGATGCATCCAGCGCTGCTGCTGTCACTTCTACTGCTAGCTTGGCCACCATGGCATAGTGGCTTGAAAGTTGTGTGAAAGTTTCGATCGCCTTTGTTATCGTTGGGATCGCTTCTTTTAACGCTTCTGTATCCTTAGCTATTATTCCTAGGGCTAGCGCCGCTACAGGCGCTAAAAATTTCTGCTTTTCGCCGGTGGCTGAGGCTGCGGCCGCCGTCAGCTGCAGCGCTTGCTTTGTATTGGCGGCTGCCGTGGTTGTCGCTGAGTCGAGCTTTGCTTTTAGGTCGCCCGCAAGCGCGGCTGCTCGAGCCTGGCAGGTACATGGAGATGCACAATCCTCCAGTTTTGCACTTCATGGAGAGGCGAGTATATAGAGTACACTAAACAGAACTTTTGTTGCCGTCATGTTCTTGGAGCTTCCTGTCACCGTTTTTTTGTGGCGGGTTTAAAAATCTAAAGTGCTTTCTCAAGCTGGCCTCTTCACCGCAGCGTTGCTGTCTCTGCCTAGTTTGGCTGTTGTATGCTAACGCCTTGTCTGCCGGTGTTTTTGTTAATAAAAATAGATTATCTTTGCAGTAATGTTGTTTGGAAACATTTTTTTTCTGGAAAAAGCTCATAGTTCAGGCAATGAATTACAGTATTTAATTACGAGACAGTTTCTTCTATATCTATCGGATTCACTCTTGATTCAATCCAATGCTTTGTAACTTGAAAATTGAGTGCCAATCTCCCTCCGCTGAGACTCAAAACTTGTGCCTTGTCTTAATACGATTCGTTAGTTGCTAATAAGAGCCACTTTTATATGTATTACTCGCTTTTCAAAAACACCTAATTGTTTTCCAGTATACCAATACGGAATTGGAAGAGGAATCGCTACACATTTTTAAAAACTAATAATGGCCATCAAAATGATTATAAATACTTTTTTTTGAAGCAGTGTCCGCTACTTTTATCTACCTTTGCCATCTACAGCAATACATTGGTAAAAATATTTTTAACATGCTCCTCCCAGACATATTGTATCGTTGTCCACAAATGTTGGAAATTATATATGATAATACTTCGATATTACCTCAAATTAGCCCAAGCACCTCTTCTACAAGTTTCCATTCTTTTTAATTCTTCTTTCATCTGATATTAAGATCTGTAATAAGACTGAAAACTATAATCGTCACCATCTCTGCAACAGAGTCTGTCAATTATTGAGCAAAATGTGCTATACAATTTCACCATGTTTCGTGTGTCATTTTCTTCTGTGCTATGTTGTCGCTTATTGTTTAATTAATTCTGAATTTTATTTTGTTATATAGCTGCTTTGGGGCTGATATAGTGCTTCCATTTGTTATTTCCATTGCATTTTCTCTCCTCCTCATTTTATCACCATCATCTTACTATATAATGGTGCTCATCGTAATGTTTTTGTATGAAACAGCGGACATCCCATCTCTTCTTCTCACACACTGTTTTTTTGTTTTTAAAAAATATTCTTCGACATTTTTAACTCTCTCACAACACTTTCCTATTATAATTATTATTACCCTAACTTCTGAGATCAATAAACTAAACAAAAAATTATAATAATATTCATTTTTTCATACTCTTTATCCCTAATACGTTAAACCGATGTACTACTATCACGCCAAGTTTTCAGATTTTTTAAATTCCCAAAATTTTCACTAATTTGAACATTTCCACAAAAAAGTGTTATGAGAAATCAAATATTAGTAAAATGTTATAAAATAATAAAGTTTTAAAAAAATCCTTTATTTTTATAATGAGAATATGCAACAAACCCACGAAAGCAACAGCAAAGAAAATTTCTCAGTTACGAGAAAACTGGAATCCTTGAACTATTTTCTATCCCATTTGCATCAAGTAGTCTTAGTGGGGGCATTTTGCAATTTCACTGAAAATTCACCCCTCTTTTCTTCACCTTTACCCCCTACCACGCATTTTTTATATTTACATCCGTCCGTTGTTTTTCATATCTCTTTGTCTGTTATTGTTTTGAATTTGTCGCTGGCTTCTTTGTTCATTGTAGGAACAGGTCCGAGTACAGTTGTCTCTGCTTTAGCAGCCAAATCCTTCCCAAAGTAATACGATAAGACTTGAATACCTTCATCTGTTCCAGCAAGTGCTAAGGGTGACTTTTTTATCTTTGTTTTGCCGATTGTCACATCAACCTCCGTTGTCTCGATTGCTTTCTCTATCTTTGCTTTTACTCGTTGTCACTGCTCCCGAAATACTTATTAACAAGCTGTTTTTTCTCTTTGGCGTCATCTGTTAGTGGTGATCCTGGTGATTGTACCTGATTTAGAGCCTCTGCTATTTGTACACTAATATCAAGGTTTGTTAGTGGCTGCTTGTGGAGTGGCAGACTTTTTGCTACTTTTTGCTGCTTGATAGTACAAAGTGTAGATGCTAGTGTATCTTCTTCTTGCTTGCCCCATGGTTCCGTAATCTTTGTTGCTGTGCATGTGCCTGTTGTGCCGATTTCGTGAAGATTTGTCTGCTTTATGTTTACCGTTCGCTCTTCAATTGCTAGTTCGGCTCCTAGTATCGCGCCCGCGCCGTTTAACCTGGGGCCGTCGCTTGCACCTACGCAGAATCCGTGATGGTGAGTTGACGCTGTTGTTGCTGTCGTGGCTGTGCTTGTGCCGAACGCCTTGGCTATCATCTTTTGGTGTTTTAGCGAATCTTCCGTTACATGCTGGAGTTGTGTGGCGCTGTTCAAATTAACGTCGGCGTATTTTACGGCGTGGTCTGCATCTCGTGCTAAACTGCAGTTTTTTGACTGGTCTGGCACGAGAGTGGCTGTTGCTTTGCAGCCTACTGTGCTGGCTTTCTCTTTTACCGTGTCAGAGCCGATCGTCGCGCCGTCACTTTGCGTCACTTGGTTATAGCTCGACTGGATGGTTGCGTGCAGTCGGCCTTCCCTTTGTTTGAGTAGCTTTATTGCTAGGTCGTAGCGGGGGTTTACTGTCGCTAGCTCTGCTGCTGCTGCATTCGCTTTCATTGTTTGCACTTCTGCCAGTACATGCATGGCGGCTTGCGTTGTTGGGGTAGCGGGGTTGCCCGCAGCTATTGTATAAGAATTCGCCGCCCTTGATAAGGCCGGTAGAGCCGCTAAAGCTTCCTTGTAATCTTCTATCAACTTGTCGACTAGGAACCTGGTGTAACGGGCATCGCCGCAAAGGTCTGCGACTTTTCCGCCTGCTGTGTCTGGCGCCGGGGTGCGTCCTGTGGCACGCAGCACCGGTAAACGCATCAGGATCAGATGCGTCAACATAAGAATCAGCGCAGAGTTTGTAGTTATTTTATACATTTTCTATCGTCTTTTTCTGTAAGTTTTGAAACTTCTAAATGTTGTAATCGTACAGCGACTATTTTTTAGCCGTTGGTCAGTAAAAAGAACACTTCTGTTATTCGATGATTTAAGTTTTCTATATACATGTGTTCTTTTATTAACGATTTTCTTAAAGATGTTCTCATTTGTTTGGTTTCTTGTATCTACCTGTCGCCAAAGTTCCAACCATCCAACCGTTTGAATTTCCACACAAACATCTAATCTAGGAGGCTTGAAGTTTATAGTTTATAATCTGTTTAATTTATGGATTAGTCTTCGTTTCTACTTCTAGATGGAGTTATGATAGTACTCTGTTTTTGGAGAATGCGGGATTTTCCTTGTACTAGTTTATAAGTCTGTGTGATTTGATAGGGCTTCCGCTTAAATATTGCACTTTCTGTCTCTTTTACACTTGCTTTACTGGTTCATCTTCTTTAACATTCACATTAAATGTGTATCAAGGGTTGGCTTAATATGCCGCAGATGGCCGTTCAATAAGCTGAATTTTGGCCTCTGTGGCCCTATAAAATTCGGGTCTCTTCTACAGTTATTATTCGTATTTCATAAATCTATTTCATAGCTTTATATATGCGGTATTAGAAGCATATTTAGAGTTTTTTACGTTTTAGATTGTACGCGGTAATAAATTGATATTCCTTATTTTAAAATTCCCATTTCGATAATATTATATTGTCTCAAGGATATGATGATCATTATTACTATATTTAATAAAAATAAGACTTAGAAATTGCCTCACACTCACTCAATGTCTTCCTCCTTCCTCTTTTACTTTTACTTTACAGGTGAATATTATGATCTCAATTATATTAAAAACTAAAGTCTCGACGATATACACAGTGGAATCTGTCTATTTAGACAGTAAAATATGGAGCACAATCTTTTGTATTAGTTCCTTCTGTGGTGTTCCGTGTTACCGCTTATTTTGTTACGTCATTTCATATTTTTTCCTTTTTACTTATCAGGTTATTTTTCTACAGATAACGTTGCAACTCCATTTTCCCACACACTGTACTCTTTCTCCGTCGCTGTCTCCTCCATTGCCTGCCTGTCTATGATTATGCTCATCCTCATATTTGTGCTTTAAATGCCGCATGTTACATCATCTTCTTTTCGCTGCCGCTTCTGGAAGTGGCGGCACCGCCCTTCTTTCTTACAATCCTTCAGATTTACCTAGTTCTCTTATTGCACAATTGCAATACTTTTAACTGCTTGTCTTTTCCTTCCATTTCTTGTTCACCTCTCCTATTATAATATTCGTATATACACACTCAGAACGCTTTACTATTATCATCATCGTTTCCATTGCTATTTCTGACATAACCCTAACTATTAATATCCATAAAATAAACAAAATAAACCAACTTACAATGAAACACATGTTTATAGCCTGTCACAGTGCTGCTTTACATCTATAAATTACTATTATGCTAAATTTTCATATTTTTTACATTTTCATTATTTTTCAAATTTTAATCAAAAAATGTTAAAATATATCATAATTTACCGTATTCTCAATAAAAATAGTAAATTTTCATACACTGAAAAAAATTAAAGAAAAATAATCAAAAATCCTTAGAATCTTTAAAATATTACCCAACTCACAAAAACAGCAGCCATCATAGCAAGTGTCTTATTGACGAGAAAACTGAAATCTTTGCAACTTTCACCTTCCCATTTAAACTCCGGAGATTTGCATTGGACCTTGTATTTCACTGCGCAATTTGAGGTATTTTTCCCATATTTGCCATCTCTCTTGTCTGTTTTTGTGTGTGTCTCTGGAAAGCATTTTTCACCATCTTTTTTGTTACCATCAAATTTGCATCCCGCTTCTTGGCAGGGTCCTTTGTCTTTGTTTTCCTTGCAATCTTCCTTGGAAGACGCTTTTTTGCTTGCCTCTGTATCGGATGTGCAAGATGGATTGCTTCCTGTCCCTGCCGCTGCTGCCATCAGTTCCCTCTTTATTGCTTGTGCGCTATAACAGTTTAATATTCTCCGAAGCTTATCTATGTCGTCGTCCGATTCGAGGTTGAGTTGGCCGCTTCCTTGTTCTCTGGCTGCCTCTTTGGGCACTTTATTTTTTGTTTCCTTCTAGACCCAGTGTTTTTGGAAGTCATTGCTCTTGTTGTAGGTTTTCTCTATTTTTTGTTTGATTGCCTGTGCGTCGGAGCCAGTGACTTTGCTGGTTTTATTCATTAGTAGCTCGGCGAAGAGTTGTGTGGCTGTTTCATCCTCTACTATGTCCGCTACTGAAAATTCCGCGATATCGCAGGGTGCTTTGGATATGGGTGTGTAGGCCTTGTGCTTGTCGTATGCCGTTTGAAAATGAGGCGCGTCATTTGCTTTGCCGTTAGCCTGTAAGTTGCTTAGGTCTGTTACGCCATATGTCTGGCTGTTTTGCCTAGGTGGACGTACCCTGCTAGTAGTGTTGCGCCATTTGTCACCTGCGCTGCGTTAAGCACTGTTGCCGCTTTGCGTGCCTACTATATCGCATTTGGTGGTTACTGCTGCTTACAGCTGTTGGCAGGTTTATGAATCCTTTAGCTGTAAGGTGCGCTGAAGGCTGTTTCGCAACGCTGGTTATTTTTCGGCTTCCTTTTGGACATCCTCGTAGATTAGCTTTGCCTTCAATTACTTTTGAGTTGCTTTCTGACAGACATCCGGCAGAATTGCCCGTGCCACCGTCTTGATGAAGTTCTGCTAAAAATTCTAGGCTTTCCATTATTCTTCCCGACAGGTATGAACTGGCATCAAACGCTTTGAAGCCAGGCTTGATCGTCATCATGAGAAAAGATAAGCTACCTTTGCACTTTTTTGTGCACGCAACCATTATTGAAAGCATCAGCTTCGCCTCTTCTGCGCTGCGTTGGGCTGCATATATTCTGAACTTGAGCTCCGTGCGCTGAATTTTCTACTCATCTCTAACGTGTCCGACAAAGTCTGAGATGTATAACGCATGGTACGCTGCCAGCTCCGTTGCTAGGCTGCACAGCTGCTCCACCTGTTCCTTTTGCAACACCGCAACGTCGTCCCCGTAACCTCTGCGCGGTGCTACTAAGGTTGTCAAGGCCACTGAAAGCAGAATTTTATGTTCCGTCAAAATCCGCTGATGAACCTGGTAATTGACTTTGATTTAGGTCCACTTACCAAAGTGACAGTTAAAGTTGAGTTCATTATGGTTAACCAAGTAAGTCATTTTGATGTTTTTTGTTTGTGATTTGCCATTTCCTCTGGCACGGTATTCTTTACACCTCAAATTAAAATTTACATTCGTTTGAAGCACTCTAACTAAACACTCACAATCAGGTAACAAATGGACTCTAGAGCTCCTGATTTTCTGCTTTTATGGAAAACACCCATGTGCAGGCCATCATTTTCAGCTACCTGAGTTTAATGTTTGACATGTTACTGCACAATAAAGTTGAACACCACTGCCTCCACCATTTCCGAAATTGCATCTATCCATTTGTGTGTGAAATGTGGAGCACAATCTCCCCCTGTACAATTTTCTTTCTGCGTTGTGCTTTTGCTAATTGCATTGTCTCATTCCATATTATGTTTCTTCCTCTTTTCTTATGCTTATATTACTAATGATTAAGTAGCGCCTGCATTATAATTCTATACTGGACTCACTCTTTCCTTAATTGTACCCTTCATCAAGTCTGTCGATATCATGATGCAATAGTCCCGTATATGTTTTAACATGACCACATTCTATCATCTTTACTTTCCGTTTCTGCAACTTTTAAATAATAATATTTCTTGTATTCTATTTGACTCCATTATGTACTCCCATTTCACTTTGCCACTGTTTTAAGTGCCTTTCTCTTAGGTTTGTAGTTATTATACACCATCATTGCTCTTATTATATTATTCGTATATATACACACTCACAACTATCTTATCATCATCATTATTCCTACAATGACCTTAAGCAACATCCCTACAATAAACAAAATATGAAAAATTTAGAATTTTACCCATCTTTCATACCATATCACTCTACTACTTTATACTCATAAGCCACAATATTTTAAAAATTTCATATTTTTCAAAAGCTTTACAAAAGCGTTAAAGTATATCAAACTTCATAAATTCCACAAAATTGAGCAAAAATACGCAAAACGCTTGAATTATAAAAGCATACAAAACTCATAAAGACAGCAGCAATCAGAGTAAATTTTTTATTGACGAAACTACCATTTCGGCACATTTCTTTATCTTGATCAGGTTCACCCTCTTTGCCTTTTCTCCATACACAAACAGGGGTTGTTTTTCCCTTGTTTTTTCCTCACATTTAGTCTTGTCGGCATGTTGGCCACAGTTTACAGTTATTGCTCCTCCATCTTGAGTTTGTGTTACAGGGACACCATTTACTTTTGATTTTGCTTTTGTTTCATCAAATTTGCACTTTTTATTTTCGTCGGTTTCTGTTGTGTTATAGGTGCAAAAAGGCTTGTTGCTGCAGGCTGTTTCATCCTTTATTTTGTTGCAGGTATCTTCCGCTGCTTTTGTGTCTTTTTTCTTTGTTGCTTCATCTAGTTTTTTCTGCAGTGCATTATAGTTGAGGCTGGCATGGTACACATAATAAGAAAGAATTTGGTTTAGTTGCTCGGTGTTTGTGATCTGCCCGATGAAAGTGTCTTTTTGTAACCCGGCGATGCCTTTGGGTATCTTGTCTTGTTCGACGAGTTTCAGGAAAGCGTCTAGTTTATTTGGTTCTGTGCCCCCAAAATAAGCTGTTACTAGCTTTGCTGCTGGTTCTTCACCTTCACCTTCAAGTTTTGTTTCCGTTGAACGTACGGCTTTTACTAAATCTGGGCGCTTGTCCAGGGGGCTCGTATCGCTTGAGTACTCTGTGTTTAATTTCGGCCGATATTTGCCGGCGCGTTCGTAGGCGTCGACCCACGCGCCTGTGGCGCTTGTTTTAGTTGTTGTTAAGCTTGCCCTTGCTGCTAGTGTTGGCGCTGCAGTCGCGCCCGTTGTTATGTAGCCGGCGAGGCTCTTGACTGCGGTGTCTAGGTTTGCACTGTTGCCTAGGCCATGTGCGCTCGAGTGGTGTAACAGCCGGCACACGTTGTTGCTATCGGTTGGCTGGACGGCAGTTCCCGACGTTGTTCCTCCTTCCTTTAAGTTTGGGTAGCCGGTTTCGTCGATGTTGGCTTTGCTCCATGTTGTCTTGGAAAGTTCGCTCAGCTTCAGCTTGCATTCGACGCCTCCTATCCTTGTCCCTGTTCTGACCTCGGTGGTGTCGTCAGCTGCGGTGGCGACTAGGCAGCCGTTTTGCCCACCTTTGACCTGTTCTAGCATGTTTATCCCTTCGTCGATTCTGCCCTTCAGGTATGTGGCTGACCGCACCGCGGCTATATGTTTTGCTAACTCTGTAGCTTGCATGTCCATTATCGCTGCGTGGCCGCGCGCGGCATAGTAGGACGCTAAAGCACTGATCTCCTTGACAGGCTTCTCCTCAATGTTTTTTAGGGCGTAGATGCGCAAGCGAATCGCGGTGTTGGTTTGGTTTGTTGCCGCGGAGAGTATGTCATCTATTATTCGCAGGCTATTTCCGCCGACAACATCTAGTTCTTCTGAAAGTCCGCATACTGGTTGCCACACCGTTTTGAGCAAACCGGCTTGGCCTGCCCCATCACTTCCGGGTCGCATGGATAGTAATACAATAACACAAACGGCTGCTGTTCGAAGTGCCGTCATCTTGAAAGGTTTTTGTCTTAGGCTGTATATGGTCGTTCTTTCAGAATTTAGTCGCCCAACGTGTGAGGATGAGAAAAAGTGGGAATATCAGATGAGCTCCCAGACGGAACATCAAGTGCAGATGCAAAACAAAAACTTCATGAGAAGAATTGCAACTATGAGCGAGATTTTATCTTCAACAATATTGAGATTTTTTAAGCCACATCTTTCTATCTGCATCTATTGCATCTAAATTTGAGGTTCTCACTTTCTTCTATCTTCTTTTAATTTGAAGGTTCGGTTTGACTAAGAATAACAAGGTAACACTTCTCTTTCTGGAAGACCCTATCGACTTATTGTTTCCGTTTGTGATTATATGACGTCAGTTTAGTTTTATGACTTTTAATACGTTTAATTTTTGAACCACAAAGTATTTTTTTACCGTTTTGTTTATCAATCATTATTTCAGCTTCGTATCAACAAAAACTTTTACATGGGTTATTTTCTTCAACAAATGTATTAATGTCTGGTGTTTATACTTATACGAAATTGATTGGATATCTTAATTAATTTACCACACTTCTTAAAGATCTTCCGTTAATTTATTTGCGTTTTCTTACCTTTTTAGGGACACATTTTCCTTTACCTTTTATCAGTACCATCTGAGTTTCTGCCGTTACGTACAAGGAAGTAGATACAGAGGCTCCTACCTTTTGGCCTGCGTCTTTTCATGATAGTGGACGAATATTACTTCATGTTATTGGTTCATGTTTTATCTCTACTGTTAAAGTAGCTGTATTCCGCTCTCCTTTAGTTATTACCTCTAAAGTGATATTATTATCCGCTACTGGACATTCTGTGTCACTCACTTCTTCCTACTACACTCTTATCATTGTTTAATGCCTCTAATTAGACTGTAAATTTTTTCTCTGCCATCATTGCTCTTATTATAATATCCGTATATATACACACTCACAACACTCTCCTATTATTATTATCACTATTATTATTATCATTATTATCATTATTACTGCTCCTATCATAAAATTCGTATATATACACACTCACAACTATCTTATCATCATCATTATTCCTACAATGACCTTAAGCAACATCCCTACAATAAACAAAATATGAAAAATTTAGAATTTTACCCATCTTTCATACCATATCACTCTACTACTTTATACTCATAAGCCACAATATTTTAAAAATTTCATATTTTTCAAAAGCTTTACAAAAGCGTTAAAGTATATCAAACTTCATAAATTCCACAAAATTGAGCAAAAATACGCAAAACGCTTGAATTATAAAAGCATACAAAACTCATAAAGACAGCAGCAATCAGAGTAAATTTTTTATTGACGAAACTACCATTTCGGCACATTTCTTTATCTTGATCAGGTTCACCCTCTTTGCCTTTTCTCCATACACAAACAGGGGTTGTTTTTCCCTTGTTTTTTCCTCACATTTAGTCTTGTCGGCATGTTGGCCACAGTTTACAGTTATTGCTCCTCCATCTTGAGTTTGTGTTACAGGGACACCATTTACTTTTGATTTTGCTTTTGTGGCATTATATTTGCACTTTTTGCCACTTTCCTTAGAATCGTCATAACTGCACTTTTTCTCGTTGTTGCATTTTTCTTCGTTATCTAGTTTATTGCAAGCGTCTTCTGCTGCTTTGGCTGCAGCGTCGCTCTGGTTCGCCTGTGAGGCTTTTTCTTGAGCTTCTTTTAGTTCTTTGTGTAAATTTTGGATCTGCATGTTTGTGTAATAGCTCAGAACCTGGGCTAACTCTTCTTCAGTCACTATGTCGTCTAGTTTAGAAAGCTCTGCTTTCCCAGTGGCTGCTTGGGGTGTGTCCTTTTTGGCGGTTTCCTGCCAGAACTTTTTGGGATAGTGTTCATCGTCTGGTTTATACAAACGCTTTACTATCGGGTTGACGTCCTTGCTGTCTTTACTGTCTTCATACTGGCCTTCTTTTCGTAGGAAGTGATTCTTTATTGCCGTTTTGACTTCCGGGCTGTCCACTAATGCTTCCGCTGTTGGCAGTGTGTACGCCGCGCTGAACATCGCTTCGCAGTTTGTCAGTTGCTTGAACGCCTTCCAAAGTTCTACGTAGGGCCTTACAGTCGTTTTGGCGCTTGCCGGCTCATCAACGGTTTGAAGTTGATTAATCGCCTGTTTTGAGTTTGCGGTCATGTCCTCTTTTCTAAGCAAGTACCCCGCCGCCAGCGGTATCGCTTCTTTGAAACCGCCGTTGCCGTTTAGCTCGTTTGCGGTTGTCGTTAGGAAAATGCAGTTGGGGTTGGTGTCTCCTCCTTGTTCGCTGGTCGTGAGGCCCGTGGGCAGTGTTAGTTTTGGGTATCCTGTTGCCGTGAGTTCGGTTAGCTCCTCGCTATGTTTTGTTAGTTCCTCCGAATGAAGCTTGCAGGTCGCTTGTTGCTTGGTGATCGTCTCGCCTGCGGCTCTGTCGGTACCGTCGCCTTGCTTGCTTAAACAGGCGTGCTCGTTGGTCTTTCCCCTCATGGCTGTCATCATTTCGATGAATTCAGCTATCCGCCCGTGTAAGTAAGCTGACCTCAGCGTCACCACCGTTGATATTGTGCGACACTGCTCAGCTGCAGCCATTTTCGCAGTCACATCTGCCTTTATTTTTGCTTGTAGACCCATCGCCGCTTTCATTGCATCTGCTGAGTTTAGTTTGACCGCGACGATTGCCGCTTTAATGGACGCCTTCGCCGCAGTTTGGAAGAAGTTGCTGATGTCGTCTTGAAGTTTGTTTGCCCTGTTGTATAGCTTTTGCTTATCTTTGCTCAGTGTGCAGAGCGGGCTCCACGCTGCATGTGTTATCGGGCCCTTGCTCGCTGACTCGATGGTTTTGATGACTGCAAGAGTCAGCAGAATTTTAGTTATGAGGTTGAATATCTTGGACTTGTGCATCTCTTGCTGCACCTCTAGCGTTACTCTTCGTGAAGTAATGCTGTTTACAAAATGAAGCTGCGTTATTGACGTCAGAACCTTGAAAGAACAACCTATGTAGTCTACTTACTTTGGGTTGATCGCTGCAAAGTGAGTGTTTCGTCTCCGCGAAAAAAAGGCTTGAGTTTGAGTAAAGTGCACTGCTGATGTGTGTTCTATCTTCTCGGCTGTTCTAGGGTTTTGACCTCAGGTTCCATTTCTTTTTTTGGGTTGCACCCAAAGACTAGCTGCAACTTACTTTTCTTATTATCATGTCTAAAACAAACAGTGATATAGTCAAATGTTCAACCAATGATGGATGTCGCAACTCGCGGCCGTTTACTGGAGTATTGTAAAGGGGAAATAAAGTTTGAATATCAGTGTTCTACGGTTGCTCAGTAGCGGTTCAAACCAACACTTAGTTGCGCAAAAAAATTACACTTCAAATCTAATTTATAGCATTATATATCTATATCTAAACATATGTCATTTGCACACTGCAGTTGATTATAATCTGTTAATCCGGAGCTTTGTTTTGTCTTGGAATAAAAAGATACCGTTAGTGCGTCTCGCTCGCGTGTCCAAATGTCGGTCTCTATTTTTTCCCAGATGCTAATGTTTTGTATCGTCTTCGTTTAATTTTGAGTGGGTTCGGCGCTAAAAGTGATTTATCCACACTTTGTTAGTCCGTTCTATCAGCTCCGAAAGAGCATCAACTCTTATGTTAATTATTCGTTCTTTTAAAGCTCTTAACTTCTGTTTTGTATGATAACACGGAGTTGATAAAGTATTGCCATTAATTCTCTCTACCTCACAAAATCTTTCCATTTCTTCACATATAAGCTATACTAGCAGGTTTTTTTAGTTTTATTCATGTTTTGTTTTCTACTACAATCCATTAGTATCCTTCTTTCTAAAACACATCTTCAATAAAATAATATTATTCAACAAAATATTGCCATTATTACTATACTTAAAAAGAAAAAACTTTTACATTCTATCACACCTATACAATTCATCTTATGCTTATTCACAGCTTGATACTAGGATATGCCATCATATTATAAAACCACGTAACCAATATCCTCTCCTCCTGTTTCATTTTCTCCTGCTTTGTTTGCTGGTATTTAATATTCAGTTATTTCATTCCCTTTTTCCTTTTATTTTTCTGTAGCTTTCTGTACGGAAAGCACAGCGACATCCTTTTGCCAGTACACTGCATTCTTTCTCTGTCTGATTGTCGTTTCTATCATCTTCTTTTGTAAGATTGTACGCATTGCCATTTTTGCGCTTGAAACCGTTCACACTACATCTACTTCTTTCAATTTCCTACTAACTTACTGTAATTAGACACTTTCTCTTGTTTTTGTGCCTCTATTTGGGTTCCATTTTGTATTGACCACCACTTTTATTATAATATTAGTATATACACACTCACAACACTCTCCTATTATTATCATCATCATTATCATTATTATTATTACTGCTCTTATTATAATATTTGTATATGCACACTCACAACACTCTCCTATCATTATCATCATCAGTTTCATCAGTGTTATCAGTGTCACTACTTATATTTCTTTCTTGATGCTATAACTATTGCTATGATAACCGTAAATTTCTCTTAATGTACACAAATAAAATAATATGAACCAAAATAGCAACATTCTTATAACTTTAATCTCTTTGAATGCATTATCACCATATTATGTTGCATCCAAAGGACAGTTTCTTACATATTTGAGAAAATGTTAACTTTTTTTCTCAAAATTTCTTAATTTGCACCTTTTTAGAAAATCCTGTCAAAATACCAAATTTTATGAGTTTCATAAGATTGATCAAAAATCTTTTAAAAACTTAATTATAGAAGCAAAAATGCAAGCAAAAGAGGGACTTTAGTCACAGATGAAATATATGCACTTTCTTTGACTTTGCACTCATTCTTTTCCTTATTCCAAGTGCATTTTGTCTTGTCACAATCAGTTTCAACGGTGCCTGTACACTCCTCTTTTTTCTCCCCGTCTTTCTTTTCTTCTGTTTTTTCTGTTGCATCTGCTTTTTCTTTTTCTTCTTTTTTGACTCCTTCTACAGCTTTTGTTAGCTTTTGCATGTTCTGAACATAGTAATAAGCCATTGCTTGTTCGAAACCTTCTTGGACTGCAATTGCTTTTATGTTCGTTTTGATGTCGTTGCCGGCTGTTGGGATAGAAACTGCGTCCGTGCTGAGGGGTTGCAAAAAGGCTTTGTCTACTGTGGCTGTTGCAGTGCCAAAAACTAAATTTGCAACCTCTTTTGCTGTTGGGGTCTTTTTGCTTCCTGCTCCTGTGCTTTGCTGCATAAAGTTGTACATGGCCGTGGCCTCTGGTTCCCCTGCTAGGGCCTCCAGCGCTTCGTTCGCTAGTGTTCCCGGCTGTTCGCTTTGTGCCGCTGTTGCTGCTGTTAGAGCCGTTGCTAGGTCGCTGTCGCTTGTTAGTAGCGCTGTTGTGTCGGCGCGGTTGGCAGGCTGCTGTTGCTGTTGCGCTTGTGCGAGGTCTGCTAGCGCTGCGATTGTTGGTGTGGCTTTTGCAGTTAGTTTTATTTGTTGTGCTGATACGGCGTGCTGTGCTGCGCTTGCGGCCTGTGGGCTTCCATTCTGTTCGCAGTGAGGTTCGCCTGTTCCTGTTTGCCATTGGGAGGCGTCGTCGATGGTTCCTCGTGCCTCTATGAGCGCGGTTACTTCGGGTAGCGTCATGGCCGTCTGCTTTATTATCGCCATTTTTTTCATGTCCTTGAGGTTCTCTGCTATTTTTTGTGCGTTGGTTATTGCCGTCCCCTCTGAATCGCAGCTCTTTTGAGTTACTATAGTAGGCGTTGCCGTTACTTTGCAGCCGACGTTGTTGCTGCCGCTGCCCTGTATCAATACTTTTGTGAGTGCGGCGGTTGCCTTCTCGTGTTTAACCGCTGATGATGTGGTAGCAGCCGCTGCGCCTGTTAAGACTAGAGTTTCTGCCCTTTTTGCTGCTACTAGTTCTAGGGCCGCTGCAAACTTTGGTACTGCCGTTTGTGTGTAGGTGATCGCGCCTGCTTGGCGCCTTCGGATGATTGCCGCTAGTACTGTGTACGAAATTCCTTTGGTTGTGCCTGCGTGCTTTAGCGCCGCCAACTGCAATTCATTTAGCTGCAGGTTCAATTTTTGCGGCGCGGCTGCTGCTTCGTTTATCCAGCTTGTTAGTTTGGTTTCTATAGCTCTGTAGTATGCACTTAGTGTACAGGGCGTTTTGGCGGCGCGGTTTGCAGTGTCTTCCGTTGTTTCACATGTCGTTTGGTCTGTGAGATAGCAGAAGACGAGAACTAACGCGAGCCTTTTTGTTGGCATTTTGTATGAGTGTAATAATCCAGCTTCCACCGAGTGCTGAACTCTCTCTACGGCCTTCTTTTTGTTTTTAAAAAACAGGAAAAGTGTCTCTTACTTCTTTGGTATTCGAATTGATAGCATCGACGAGTAACTCTGTTCTGGTTTGGTTTTCCAAGGTTGCCTGTGATTTCGTCAGGGGGAAGTTTTTGTTCTGGTTGCATTTTTTTCAGACTCTTGTTAAATTCTGCTGTTATTTTAAATTTATTCGTCTAATTAAGGAAGAAACTTTCTCTTCTATTGAACTTATCTCCTCTATTTATTCTATGTTAAAGTTATTTGATTTCGCACACTTGCAGGCCATCACACCACAGGAATATCTTTTCCAGTGATCATACCTCTTAGTACTTGTTTCAAAACGATTTACGCTACTAAGATCACCCACCTCGTTCTAACCCCTTTCTGTCTGCCGGCCGATTCCATTGCAGTCCTCATTGCTTAAGCTTGTATTTCTCGTTCGACAACTGGAGATAATCTTTTATTTAGTTGCGCTTCATATATTATGAGAGTTTTTGCATTTTCTATGACTTTTATTTTTTTGTGTTCGATACTGATACTGGACTTATTTTTGATACGTCTTTTTTTTAGCGGAGAAGCAATTGTTGATAGGTTCCAGTTCACTTTGTAATTAAAACTCCAATCTACTTCCATTTATGACATTTTGTCACGTATTTGTCATCATCTATTAAATTTCCATATACGCTACCTCATTCAATCATCTATATCTCTAATTATTTGAAAACTTTCTGTATCTACACTTTAACCATTTTGGCTGCTAGTTGGTTCAATTTTATACAGTTTAATCTATGCTCCTGGAAAAACAAAGTAACGGTGTTAATTGTTCACGGATACGATTTTCCCTCCTTCTTGTTTTTGCTTCGCTACAAGTTGGCTCGTCGAATGTTAAGCCTAGGAAATTTGTGGACAGGAAGCGCCTTTATCTATGCTATTGTTTTATTAATATTATTAATTAGTTGTGCATTGGAAACCAATTTTATATGGATTACTCGCTCCTTCAAAGGTCTTAGTTTTTAGCCAGTATACCAATGCTGAATTGTATTAGAGTAATTGAAAACTTATCGTACTTCACAATTTTTCTATAAAGGTACATAAATGTTTCATTTTAAGCAGCTTCTGCTTTTTGTTAATTTTTTCTGTCCACACTAGTTCATCAGTAGTTAAAGCTTAAAAATTTACTTATCTTAAATTATTGGCCACAAATGTTATTGGCTGTTAAAATATATGATAAAAGACTTCAATGTGACCTGAAAATTATTACCCCTTCGTACATTACAATCTTTAAATCGTAATATTAGGATGCATCATCAAATTTAAAATTAAAATCAGTATTATCTCTTCAGTAGCATCTATCAATTTATGTGTGAAATGTGGAGCAAAATCCCTTTCTCCTTCTGTGCTACTGTCATCCGTGGTCATTTGCCACACCTTTTCTTATTTTACTCCGCTTTTTATTTCCTCATTTTTGCATACTGTTTCTATCAATGCGTATAATGTAGTGCCTTCACTTGTTCTGTACAGTAGATTTTGTCTCTCTTACTTTCTCCTCTATCGTGTTCACGTGTATAGTTATTGTTGCCGCCGTCTGTACGCCTTAAACTGCACAATTCCATACCCCCCTCTTCATTTGTATTCTTTAAGTTTCTTTCAATAATATTTCTTGTAATCTCCCACTAATTTACTCCTACAGCACACTAACCACTGTTTTGTCTAGTTCTATTTTCCCCACCTATTTAGTCTTGACTAATGTCCTTATAACATTAGTATATACACACTCACAACACTCTCCTATCATCATTATTATTATCATCATTATTATTATCATTACTATTATCATTATCATTATTATTATTATTACTGCTCTTATTATAATATTTGTATATGCACACTCACAACACTCTCCTATTATTATCATCATCATTATCATTATTATTATTACTGCTCTTATTATAATATTTGTATATGCACACTCACAACACTCTCCTATCATTATCATCATCAGTTTCATCAGTGTTATCAGTGTCACTACTTATATTTCTTTCTTGATGCTATAACTATTGCTATGATAACCGTAAATTTCTCTTAATGTACACAAATAAAATAATATGAACCAAAATAGCAACATTCTTATAACTTTAATCTCTTTGAATGCATTATCACCATATTATGTTGCATCCAAAGGACAGTTTCTTACATATTTGAGAAAATGTTAACTTTTTTTCTCAAAATTTCTTAATTTGCACCTTTTTAGAAAATCCTGTCAAAATACCAAATTTTATGAGTTTCATAAGATTGATCAAAAATCTTTTAAAAACTTAATTATAGAAGCAAAAATGCAAGCAAAAGAGGGACTTTAGTCACAGATGAAATATATGCACTTTCTTTGACTTTGCACTCATTCTTTTCCTTATTCCAAGTGCATTTTGTCTTGTCACAATCAGTTTCAACGGTGCCTGTACACTCCTCTTTTGTCTCCCCGTCTTTCTTTTCTTCTGTTTTTTCTGTTGCATCTGCTTTTTCTTTTTCTTCTTTTTTGACTCCTTCTACAGCTTTTGTTAGCTTTTGCATGTTCTGAACATAGTAATAAGCCATTGCTTGTTCGAAACCTTCTTGGACTGCAATTGCTTTTATGTTCGTTTTGATGTCGTTGCCGGCTGTTGGGATAGAAACTGCGTCCGTGCTGAGGGGTTGCAAAAAGGCTTTGTCTACTGTGGCTGTTGCAGTGCCAAAAACTAAATTTGCAACCTCTTTTGCTGTTGGGGTCTTTTTGCTTCCTGCTCCTGTGCTTTGCCGCATAAAGTTGTACATGTCCGTGGCCTCTGGCTCCCCTGCTAGGGCCTCTAGTGCTTCGGTCGCTAGTGTTCCCGGCTGTTCGCTTTGTGCCGCTGTTGCTGCTGTTAGAGCCGTTGCTAGGTCGCTGTCGCTTGTTAGTAGCGCTGTTGTGTCGGCGGTGCCGGCAGGTTGCTGTTGCTGTTGAGCTTGTGTGAGGTCTGCTAGCGTTTCGATTGTTGGTGTGGTCTTTGCAGTTAGCTTTATTTTCTGGGCCGCTACGGCGTGTTGCGCTTCGGTCGCGCCTTGTGGGCTGGCATTCTGCTCGCAGTGAGTTGCGCTGGTGCCGGCTAGCCATTGAGAGGGATTGTTGATCGTTCCTCGTGCCTCTATGAGCGCGGTTACTTCGGGTAGCGTCATGGCCGTCTGCTTTATTATCGCCATTTTTTTCATGTCTTGAGGTTGTCTGCTATTTTCTGTGCGTTAGTGACGTCCGTCGCCTCTGAAATGCAGTTTGTTTGAGTTACTATAGTAGGCGTTGTCGTTACTTTGCAGCCGACGTTGTTGTTGCCGGTTCCCTGCATCAATACTTTGGTAAGTTCGGCGGTCGCCTGCTCGTGTTTAACCGCTGATGATGTGGTAGCAGCCGCTGCGCCTGTTAAGACTAGAGTTTCTGCCCTTTTTGTGGCTACTAGTTCTAGGGCCGCTGCAAACTTTGGTACTGCCGTTTGTGTGTAGGTGATCGCGCCTGCTTGGCGCCTTCGGATGATTGCCGCTAGTACTGTGTACGAAACCCCTTTTTTTGTGCCTGCGTGTTTTAGCGCCGCCAACTGCAATTCATTTAGCTGCAGGTTCAATTTTTGCGGCGCGGCTGCTGCGTCGTTTATCCAACTTGTTAGTTTGCTTTCTATAGCTCTGTAGTATGCATTTAGTGTACAGGGCGTTTTAGAGGCGCTGTTTGCAGTGTCTTCCGTGGTTTGGGCCGATGTTTGCCCTGCGATATAGTAACAGACGAGAACTACCGTTAGCCTGCTAGCCGCCATGCGTCCTTACTGTATTAACGTCTGGTTTGAGGTCGTGCTGAGTTGCCTTTAGGTGCTTCTTTTTGTTTTTAAAAAACAGGAAAAGTGTCTCTTACTTCTTTGGTATTCGAATTGATAGCATTGACGAGTAACTCTGTTCTGGTTTGGTTTTCCAAGGTTGCCTGTGATTTCGTCAGGGGGAAGTTTTTGTTCTGGTTGCATTTTTTTCAGACTCTTGTTAAATTCTGCTGTTATTTTAAATTTATTCGTCTAATTAAGGAAGAAACTTTCTCTTCTATTGAACTTATCTCCTCTATTTATTCTATGTTAAACTTATTTGATTTCCCACACTTGCAGGCCATCACACCACAGGAATATCTTTTCCAGTGATCATACCTCTTAGTACTTGTTTCAAAACGATTTACGCTACTAAGATCACCCACCTCTTTCTAACCCCTTTCTGTCTGCCGGCCGATTCCATTGCAGTCCTCATTGCTTAAGCTTGTATTTCTCGTTCGACAACTGGAGATAATCTTTTATTTAGTTGCGCTTCATATATTATGAGAGTTTTTGCATTTTCTATGACTTTTATTTTTTTGTGTTCGATACTGATACTGGACTTATTTTTGATACGTCTTTTTTTTAGCGGAGAAGCAATTGTTGATAGGTTCCAGTTCACTTTGTAATTAAAACTCCAATCTACTTCCATTTATGACATTTTGTCACGTATTTGTCATCATCTATTAAATTTCCATATACGCTCCCTCATTCAATCCTCTATGTCTCTAATTATTTGAAAACTTTCTGTATCTACACTTTAACCATTTTGGCTGCTAGTTGGTTCAATTTTATACAGTTTAATCTATGCTCCTGGAAAAACAAAGTAACGGTGTTAATTGTTCACGGATACGATTTTCCCTCCTTCTTGTTTTTGCTTCGCTACAAGTTGGCTCGTCGAATGTTAAGCCTAGGAAATTTGTGGACAAGAAGCGCCTTTATCTATGCTATTGTTTTATTAATATTCTTAATTGTTGTGCATTGGCAACCAATTTTATATGAATTACTCGCTCCTTCAAAGGTCTTAGTTTTTAGCCAGTACACCAATGCTGAATTGTATTAGAGTAATTGAAAACTTATCGTACTTCACAATTTTTCTATAAAGGTACATAAATGTTTCATTTTAAGCAGCTTCTGCTTTTTGTTAATTTTTTCTGTCCACACTAGTTCATCAGTAGTTAAAGCTTAAAAATTTACTTATCTTAAATTATTGGCCACAAATGTTATTGGCTGTTAAAATATATGATAAAAGACTTCAATGTGACCTGAAAATTATTACCCCTTCGTACATTACAATCTTTAAATCGTAATATTAGGATGCATCATCAAATTTAAAATTAAAATCAGTATTATCTCTTCAGTAGCATCTATCAATTTATGTGTGAAATGTGGAGCAAAATCCCTTTCTCCTTCTGTGCTACTGTCATCCGTGGTCATTTGCCACACCTTTTCTTATTTTACTCCGCTTTTTATTTCCTCATTTTTGCATACTGTTTCTATCAATGCGTATAATGTAGTGCCTTCACTTGTTCTGTACAGTAGATTTTGTCTCTCTTACTTTCTCCTCTATCGTGTTCACGTGTATAGTTATTGTTGCCGCCGTCTGTACGCCTTAAACTGCACAATTCCATACCCCCCTCTTCATTTGTATTCTTTAAGTTTCTTTCAATAATATTTCTTGTAATCTCCCACTAATTTACTCCTACAGCACACTAACCACTGTTTTGTCTAGTTCTATTTTCCCCACCTATTTAGTCTTGACTAATGTCCTTATAACATTAGTATATACATTCTCACAACACTCTCCTATTATTATTATTATCATTATTATCACCACAACTGAAATTCATAATATAAAGAAAATAATGGAAATTATAAAAGCACTCACATTCAAACACTACCTCCCTACTACTTTACATCCGGAAGCCACTGTTATACACATTTTACTGGAATTTTATATCATATTTTTCACACTTCCAATTTCCACTATTTTTTTGACTTTCATCAAAAAGTGTGATACTATCTTAATATTTATGAAATTAAAAAAATTGTCTCCTCAAAAAAATGTTTATTAGCTTTTATAAGCTTTAAAAAATTGAGTAAAAAGCTTTTAAAAATATTTCTTATAATTGTTATGCTAGAACAAAAAATGTAATCGAAAGAGGAGCCTTGTTAATGACAAAAGAATTGCTTCCTGTGGTGTTTGTGGCTTTTTCGTCTTCCAATTTAACTACCTTCTTAAGTTTTCATTTTCCATATCTGAAATCGCACCCATCCTTTTGTTGCATTTACCCTCGTCGGTTTCTCCCTTGCATTTTCTGTATCTTTTGGGGATCTTTCGTTGTGTTTAAGTGTGTGACGGTTAAGCACCTGGATTCAACAAAAAATAATTTACAAAAAAAAAAAGGTTGATCGGCTTCTCGTCGAACAAAAGCTTGTGGTTTCGTTTTTAAAAAAAAACCGTGGTATCAATATTTAATTAAAAGACGGCGGAAAAAAGTAAAGTTTGAAACAAAAAAATCGCACAGCATGAGGCAGAGCTGACATTCAGAAAAGCATAAAAAGGGGAATCGCAACAAGCTTACAGCGAGGTGGTGTCGCCAAAAGCAAGCGAAGATGTGCGTCTGTCGAATGAGGGTTAGGCTCCGCATCAAGATAGAGTCTCTGCATCACCAAAAAATAAAAAACTAAAGTCGTGACGCTTCACTGATAATAAAAATAAAATTATTAGTAAGAGGAGAAATAAACATAATTTAAACCACAATAGCATTCTTTATCCTTCCTATCTATCCTCCTTCATTCTTTTTTTATAGTTTTAGGTTGCAGGACAAAAAGAATTCATAAAAAATTCAACAGAAAAAAGGATAGTTTTTTGGCTATCAACAAAAAATTTACACGCGTTGGCAGAACCGAAAAAAATTATTTTCCAGTTTGCTTACGTGTTAAAATATATCAGAGTAGCAAAAATCATAAAAATTTTATAGAAACAAAAATGATTAAAATGCAACCAAAAGAACGCAGCAAATATCTGAGAAACAGAAACTCTCAAATTGCTAGAAAATGACTTTTCATCTTTTCTTTCAGTTTCAACTTTAGGAAAGCATCTTTCACCGTCAGGCTTTTTATCATCAAAATCACAACCTTTTTCCTTTTTGCAATCTTCGCTTGTTTTATGCTTTTTGCATTCGTCTTCTTTTTTGGTTTCTGTTTCTTTCTCACTTCCTGTAGTCGCGGTTACAGGGGCGGCCGCTTGTTGTTTGTGTTTGCTTTCCTTGACTTTTGTCTCCAAAAGCAGTTTGAATGCTGTGCCTAAGTCCGATACGGTTGTTATATCCCCTGAAGCATCTTCGCCCAGTATTTTTGATGGCTTTTTGATCGTTTTCAGTTTCTCCCAGAACTTGGTTTTCGTTTCGGTACCTTCTCCGTAGATGTTTTTGATTATGGTTGTAATTTTGTCGTCGTCTGCTGCTAAGCTCGTTTTTTTGTCGAGATTGCCAAAAATTGCGCCTACCGCCGCCTTGAAGTCGGTGTCAGCTTTAAAGCTTTCTGCATTATCGATGTCGAAGGTGGGCGGTGGTGTTAGCTCCTTTAATACTGCGTAGGCTGTCGCGACGGCGCTCCGCGCGTGATGTTCGAAATTGCCGTCGTTGAAAGCCTCGCCCTCGGGGTTTCCGAAGTTGTTACTTCCCTTGGTTATTGTTATCTTTTCCGTATTGACGACCGTTCCTCCAATGACACAGATTTCGCCGCCTTGCTCGTCGGCGTCTGTTGTCACGTCTCCATTTTTGCACTTGTTGCCGCCGTCGTTTTGTTCTTTGCCGATGGTCGGCGCTGCTGCCGTCCCCGTGTCCCTGGTTTTCGGATTTGGAAGGAATATATTTAAGCTTTCGAAGTTCGCGGGCTTTATCCACTCGTGTTTTTGGGCGCGCTCTTTGTTGAAAGCTGTTACTGATTTGCTGCTGAAAGTGTTGTCTCCAGCTGTTACATAGAGATTTGACGCCGCCGCTGCCGTTTGTGGGTCCGTGTTTCCGGTGTCAATATTCGGTATACGGAGGTCCTGCATCAATGCCGCATCGAATTGGTGGCCTGTGAGATTTGCTAGTTTGGCCACTGCTCGTATTAGTCGCGGTGCCAGTTCCAGCCTCCCTTGCGTCCATGCTGTGAGCCGCTTAGAGAGAACTATTGCGACCGGTAGTGCCGCCGTGCCGAGTCGACTATTGTCGTAAAGTGCTGCTCCGGCCGCTTGCGCGAGCGCCTGTCTTAGTTTGTCTGCTTCTGCTGACGCAGGTGTTAGGGCCTCCGCCATCTGAGCTGTTACGTCTGAAAGAACGAGTGCCGCCGAAGTTGCTGTTGTCATGACATTGGCTGGCTTAGTGTCGTCGGGTCGTGCGACGCTTATCACGGCGCATGCTGCTACAAGAAATTGGATTGCTGCTGTCATTTGTGAATTGATGGTAGTCTCTTTCCCTGGGTCTGCGGTTGTAATTGAAAAGAAAAAAAGAGGAGTAACGAATTTTGCACCCTTGGGGATGCGTAGCCTATTTAGAGTCACGCTGTGCTCTGGGCTTAGAGAGCGGCTTCATTCGGTTATAGTGACGGCCAAAACAACCCCTGTATTAATTACCCTCTATCTTTTGTATCTCTTCTATCTCCTTTATTGTCTTTATGCCACTTACCCGCATTTTCACACTGTTGTATTTTACAAAACGATGCGAATATCTTCCGTAGTTTTCATGGATTTTACAGCCAGTTTCGCGGCTAATTCAGTCATACCATATCTCCGTCGCTGAGCTAAGTGCAGCTGTTTTCTTTTTAGCTACATTTCTAGTCTCTTATTTAATTGGAGGTCCTCGTAGTTCAGAAGCCAACTCCTCCATTGGATGTGCTTTGTAGATTTTTTTAAGTTTTGAATTCACTGCGACTTTATATGGTCTTGTTGTCATAAATGATACTGCAGCCGGGATTTTTTATGTGACACGTATGTTTAGTGTATAAAAAATTGTTGACAGATGAAGGCTTGTTCTGTAATCCAAAACTCTAAGTTACATCCATTTATAAAATTTTAACTATTCTCTATCGTCAACTTTCAAATTCCCATATGCAATCAAGAATTCCAGACTCTTATCTCACCAAAACATTATGAAACTTTTTATATCTCATAATTCATCATTTATGGCTGTTAATGTGTTCATTTTGTATAGTTTCATTCCCAAATTCTTCTACTGAAATAAAAGAACAACGTGTTTTTATGAATACAGTTCGCCTACTGCTCCTACTGTCTATAATATTGCTTCGTTTTCTTTCACCTGGGTCTCAGACTATGTAATTCGCAGATGGAAACTGCGTTGTTCGTTGGTTTTCTTTCGCCAATACGTTCTGTTATTCTTGCATTAGTAAACAATTTTTTATATTAATTAAAAGCTCCTTTAGAGCTCTTAACGTTTCCCCAGTGTACCAATACGGAATTGAAGGAGCATAATTAAGAACGTTTTGTCCACTTCATAAAGTTCTTAATTATGTTTATGTATGGGCTATTTCAAGCGTTTTAGGCCATAAATTTCGTCTTTTAATTTTCACACTAATTCACTAGCAATCATAGTTTTAAAAATCCTCCTTCAAATAATATTATATTTTTGCCCACAAATGTTGACTATTAATACTATATCTTATGGAAAGAAGACTTTAATATTTCCTTACAGCTATCCAATCACTTCTTCATTCCGTTCCTCTTTATATTATTTTATAAATGAATATTATGATTCATAATCAAATTATAAACTAAAGTATCCACCATCATCACTAAAGCAGCGTCTATCCACTTTTGTTAGAAACACGGAGCATCATCTCCTCCGGATTTATCATTTCTTTCTATGATATGCTTTCACTTATAACCTTGTTTAATTCCGTAGTTGCTTCCTTCTTTTTTATTTCGTTTCTTACATGAATAACGTAATAAATCAGTTGGCTTGTACAGTAAAACATCTTTCTCCTCCATATTCTTTTATATGATGACGGTAACAGCCGCGTTTTGTGTATTAAACTACGCATATTATATCTACATAATATACTTTGTCTTTTTGCGTTTGCTCTGTTAATAAAAGTCCCCGTGCTCTCTTTTAATGCCACTCACTCATACCACACACACCTACTATTATTATTACTATAATATTATTATCATTAATAATCTTATTATAATATTTGTATATACAGATACTCAAAACACTCTCTTATCATAATCATTATTATTATTATTACTATTTTTACCATAATTAGCATTCATAAAATAATTATGGATGTGAAACTCTCGTAACAGCGCTAACATTTCACCCTATCAAATTATACTTTACATATATGAGGAGCTTTCATGCCAAAATTTTATATATTTCAAAATTACTAATATTTTCATTTATTTGAATATTTTCATCAAAAAGTGCTAAATATATTAAAATAAAAAATTATATAAATTATAAACTTTATATAATTAAGCAACAATCCATAAAATTCTCATAATATCACCAAGCTCACAAAAGCAGCAGCTATCAGAGAAAATTTCTTATTGACGAGAAAGCTGGAATCCTTGCAATCTGTTCCCTCCCACTTACAATCCGGAGATTTGCAATCTTTCTCAGGTTTGCCTTTGCATTTCTCTGTTGCTGTTTCAGTCCCTCCTGTTTGATGTTGCGTTGCAGGGACGCTATTTGTTGTGGCTTTTGTCGCATTATATTTGCACTTTTTACTGCCATCGCTTTCTGTTTCATAACTGCAGTAAGTTTTGGCATCGCAATTAGTACTTTTGGTTATTCCTTCGCACTCAGTTGTTCTTGCGCCAAGCTCTGCGTCTAATAACTTAGGCTTTGCTGGAGGATTGCCGGCTGGTATAGCCGCTACATCTGCAAGTTGGTTTACTTTATCCTCCAGGTTGTACGCACCGTGTAACAGCGCCGCAATGTGGTCAGCTATAGCCTGCCGCCGCTGTGCTGCCTCCCGGCGCCGCTCAAGTAGCTTGGCTGCTTCTTCCATGGAGGACACGTAAGTGAGTTTGTCAAAGTTATTCGCTAGATTTGTTATTTTTGTGCTGTACTTGACACAAACGCCGTTGTTGCTGCTGCCGTCGCAGCCGCTTGCTGCGTAGTAGCCAAGGTAGCCTTTGTTGCCTATTATTCGGATCTGTGATTGCAGTGCGCTAAGTGCCTGTCGGATTGCTTCTGGGGTTACAGTTAGCTTGGGGTTTGCGGGGCAAAGCCCTTTTACAGCGGCGAATTGTGTGTTCAGGGCTGTGTTTACGGCTGTCCAGCCCACTGGAGTACTTGCTTTGGCAACTGGGTGTATGCTGTTGGCGCCGGTTCCTGCTTCTGCAGCGAGACAGAGGAGCACATACGCTAGTGGTTGTTTGCTGTCTACTGTGCCGTCCGTACCGCATGCGTCTACCGACTTGGCTGCAGCGAGGGTCGGTGTGCCCGTGGTGAAACTCACTTTGCCGCTAGCATCGCCATAAACCGCTTCTAACATCTTTTCGTCGACTTTTTCCTTTGTGGTCTCTTTCCATGTGTTCTCATCGCTTTTACCGGACGCTGCTAGTTTCTTTGCCTGCTCTATAATGTTATTTACCCGCTTTTGTGCTAGATTCTTCGCACAACCGGTTAATTTTGCTAAGGCTGACGTTTTTATTGTCTTGGCCGGTTCAGTGCTTGCATCTTTGATTGCCTGCCGAGCCTTGGCCCACGCCTCCCATTTAGTCTTCCATTCTGGTCTAGTGGTTTTATCTTTGTTTTCGTCATCCTCTCACTTAACCCCTTGACCTTCACCTTTTATAAATTTGGATTGCCATTTTTCGTTGCTTACTGTCATGTTGATGGCTTATAGTTCGTAAAGAGCCGCTGTTGGATCTGCAGGCTGTAAATCTGCCGGGGCTACAGCCTCCTGGATTTGCAGCAACGCACATGCGGCGGCAAAAGCTGCGGCATTTGTTTCGTCGGCAATGGCCTGTGCTACCTGGGGTCTGCATATTGCGAGAGTTACAACGATTGTTAAAGTCAGCACTTCCCCTGAAGGTCTGTGGTCCATTTTGTGCGTTTCTATATCAGAGCTTGTGTGAAAGGCGCAGAGAGTGATATTATGGACCACTGTTTCTTAGTTTGCTCATTTTATACTTTACAGTTGCATGTCCACTATAGAAAATTTGAAATATCCAAGCTAGTCGGCCAGCAAATGGTCGCCAAGTAATTACAACTTGATCGGATTAAACAATTCCTTTTCTTTAAACGCTTCACCACAAATATTCTTATATTACAAATACAATTACACTTCACTAACTACATAAATACAAATTGTTCTCAAACTTTTATTTGTAAATTTCCTTCGCTCCAACTGCTTATACCAAGTAAAGTTGAATATTATTTTTCTATTCTTTGCCTTCCAGAAGAGCGCACGTCCTGGAAACTGAAGAAACGCGAGATCGTTGCCAGAAGTTAAGTACGGACTGAGAAAAGATTCTTTCATCATAATCCAGCCAAATAATTCCTCTCCTCCTCGAAAAATCTCTGTCCAACATATTCTTCCTGAATGACACTCCATATTAGCAATGGTTTGTAAATACTCCGCTNTGACCACCACTCCTCACTTCCCTTTAGTAACTCTCCAAAAGCATATTCAAATTTATTAAACTCCCAAACTCTCATGATTATACCTCCGCCCACTAAGAAAAGGTTTGCCACTTGAAGGAAATTTCAGTAAATGCGGTAGCTTCTTATCCTCCTCTTTCCTGTAGCCCACATTAAAAAACCGAAAACATCTCTGCACATGCTCCTTGTGATCTGAGTTCATGAGCAAATCCAACTGAGGCGCATAACACTCTGATGTTGTCATGAACATAATAGGGGAAATTTGCTTTTCTTTGACTATATCCTCTCCACTAAATTTTTCCTCATTAGCTGCAGTATTTTGTATAAAATATTTCACAGCACTCTCATACTTATTTCCATCAGAAACAATAACATCAGACCCGTCAACAGTTATTAAAATATTCTCATCACTTGCATTCTGTCTCTCCAAAAACTCCATAACCCATATAGGTCTTTAACATGACTGTACAAACCTCCCATTTCAATTGTAACAATTTGAATGTTACTTAGTTTGGCACTCAATATGAGTCTACATCATCCTTGTGTTGCATGAGTTTGAACTCCAACTACAGCCACAAAAACTCTTGGTTTTCTTGGATAATTCTGTCTTATATTTGTTTCGTCATTAATTTCATCATCTTTACAAAATAATTTAAGAACCTTAAATGTAATATCAATAGTAATAGTGAAATTATAAAGATACAAAATTTCATTCCCTAATATACCCTTAAATTTGAGTGGCTAATAAGAAAATTATGGAAAAATTAACAAAAGAAGTCAGTTTTGTTACCAAGGTCTTATGTAAAAAATCTGTTTGTAGATATAGGTGATGCCTTATACTTATAATATATCTTTTGAAGCGTGCATTTTATGTGTTTGTAACATATCTTTTTGAGAATTCGTCAAATAGTTTCTGTATAGGAGTTAACTTTTAAAAAAACAACTGATTTACACTACATGAATTCATTTATTCCTTGCATTTTTATCTGAATCACAGTAATGTTTTCAACCGATTGATTCAAATATACTAAAAATAATAAGAGTTTCGTGTGGCATCTACCAAATTTTCAAATTGTAATATAACTCCCATCAACGTAGATCTATAAATTAATGCTATTATTTATTCCACCAGAATCTCTGCAATAGTATCTATACATTTAGGTATGAAATACGGAGTATTGTCGACTACTCCTCCTCCTCTTGATGTATTTTTACTCCTTCCATATTCTTTTGTTTCTTGTGAGGATAACATAGAGAATACATTTGTCTTAAACGCTGGACTATGTTCCCACTAATTAATCCCTTCATCATTTTCTTGTGTATGATTATTCCTATATTCATGTTAGTGTTTAAAGTTTCGCATTTCTTATTTCATTTTCTGCAATTCTTTCACCAATAATATACATCGTGTTACCACACTGACGCACTCCAATTGAACACCTGACAATGATGTAAGTGCTTCAATTTTGGCTGTCCAATTAGTAACAACCGCCACTCTTATTATAATATTAGTATATGCATACGTTTTTCATTATCCTTATTATCATCTTCTTTGCAGTTACAACCGTAAATAATATCTATAAAATAAACAAAAAATATACAAAATAAAAAACTTCGGAATAACACTCATTTTCACATCATATACTTATTACTTCTCACCAACGGACAACTATCATACCAAAATTTTTATATTTTAGCATTTAGAAAAGTTTTCACAGAGTGATAAAATTCTCAGAAAAATAGAAAATCTCATAAAATTCTCAAAGATGAGCAAAACTCCCTTACAAATAATTCTTAAAAGTGTTATATGCTAGAAGCAAAAATGCAAGCAAAAGAGGTGCTTTAATTACTGCAGAAATAACAACCGCTCCCTCCTTAACTTTGCACTCTTTCTTTTCTGCGTTCCAATCACACTTTGTTTTGTCACATTTACCCTCTTCGGTGCCTGTGCAAACCTCGTCTTTTTTATCCCCGTCTTTCTTATCTCCTGTTGCATCTCCTGTCTCCTTTTCTTTACCATTTTCCCTTAATTTTTTTGAAATTTGTTGCATTGTGACTGTTGCTTTACCTACAAAATATGCCACTGCTGAAGCGAAGTCATCTCCAGAAGCGAGGTCGGTTATTTTCCCTTCTTTCTTTTCGGCGCCGGCTGTGTAGGTTATAGTTTCCGATGAAAGTGAGTTGAAAAATTTCTCTTTGAGGTTTGTTTGTTCTCCCCCGAATAACTTTGCTGCTAGAGCCTTTCTTTGTTCTGTGTCGTCTGAAAGCTTGTTTAATGGGGAGAGAATAAGCTGTGCTAGCGCTTGTACTTCTGGTTTCTCGCTTAGCCCTTTTGCAGTTTCAGTCGAAAGAGAGTCGTACGTTGCTGGTTTGGCCTTTTGGGCTTCACACAACGCCTTGCCCAGCTGTGCATCTGTGATTAGCAGCTCCTTTCCTGTTTCCGGAAACTTCGTTCTCGCGCCTCCTATTGTTATGATACTGCATGGGGCAGACCTGACCTGTTTATTAGTGTTTTTAGCGATAGCGGATCCACATCTGTCTGTTGTTATTATGGCTAAAAGAAAAAAACAAGTCCCTGTGTGGAACATGTATGATTTTGTCTTTTTTCTTCTTCTTCTTGGAAAATATACCTTCGTTCATTAGTATTGCGGTTGATGAGGAGACATTGCGTTCTATTAAAAATTAAATGAATACTTGTTTGATTAAAGAACCTTATCACTTCGACAGTGCATACATTAAGTGTTGTATTTCCTCCACTGGTCGTTTAAGGATTGCGTTGTTGTGGTTTGTAGCGTACCCTTGTTTTTTGTTCATTGACTGGTATAAAAAATAAGAGTGAGTTGTCTTTGTTTCTTCCTAGATTATTTGTGATTTGGTGTAGAAGCAACGGTGGCTTTTGCGCTGTATCTCTTGCTGCGAGCATTGGCATGTTTTTCTTCCGGCTAGACTGCGAGTTAGTTATATTGACGTTATTTTCCAGTGTCTGGAAGGTAAAATGAAGGGTCGCTGAACTTTGTTCAGATAACGTTAGGTATATTGATAAGCGGTTTTATTTTAGGTATCAATGTAACCCCTGGTGCATGTTGTTTTCTTTTGTTCTTTCACTCGTTTGTCTGTTTTGATTTAATATTTTCAGTCTCAGTTTTTCCTGCTCGCTGTTAAATTTCCCGAAATGCATCACTCCATACATAGAATTTTCTTTTTACCCTGCCAAACCAGTCCAGCACGACCATGTTTTCACAAAGTAAAAACACAAGATAAGTTTGTGGATTACTAGATTTTTTGAAACTTCATTACTGTGTTTAAAAGCACAAATTGCGCCATATCTACAGCAGCATCTATCCATTTTAGAGTTAAATAAGATGTTTCATTGGTTGCACCCGCCCATCCTGACGCATCATTTTTTCTAATCAGTGATTATAAGGATCCCCTTGTTTTACTCGATATTTTCATTTCTTTTCGTTTACTGATGCTGCTTCTCCAAATTTGCATAGAAACGCCACTTTCCTTGTATACTGACCTCTCCGCCTTCATAATTGCCATTTTATTGTTCTCGTGTACAAAGACCTCTAGTTACCTTTTTGTATATGAGCATGCGCACACTCTGTTTTTTTATTTATAATTCACCATCCCACAAAATAACTTAATCTCACTTTTCCCTTCCAATTTTTTAGCATTTCTATTTTTACAAGAAAATAAGTTTTCAATTTTTTATTATAATATTATTATATACACACTCACAACACACCCTCAAAATTAAAATTATTTATGTTACTACTATAACCATAAATTACGCCTATTATCTATGCAATAAGGAAATAGGAAAAATAAACAGCACAGTAAAATTTTCACACTTTTTACTACACTATCTCTCTCGAAAATTCCTCTATAATCCACATTTTATTTATATTTTCCAACATTTGTATATTCGCTAATTCGCACATCTCTACCGAAAAGTGATAAAATATATTAAATTATATCAAGTATTGAAAATTCACTCAAAAAGCAAATTTTCATAAATTTCATAAAATTGGTAAAAATCCTTACAATTCTAAAATGATATCAAACCGATAAAGACAAAAGAAATCAAAGTCAATTGTTTGTTTACTATAAAACTGTCATTTAGGCATTTTTGTCTCCTTGTTTATTTTGTTATCTTTACCTTTCCAAATGCGCAATTGTTCTTGCCCCTGTTTTGTCATTTTCACACGGTTCCTTAGTTTTGTGTCTTGCACACCCAGTTTTCGCTCCCTCTTTTGCTGTCTCTCCTGTTCCTGCTGCATTTGTCTGAGTTGCAACTTTGCTTTCATCTACTTCGCATGGGCCATCTGTTTCATTCTTTCTTTCCATTTACATTTTCCTGCATTTTCGCATGTAGTTTTGTTGTTTTGTTCTGTGCACACTCCCTTGAGACGGCTTCTTGTTCAGTCTTGCCAATGGTGTTGCTTTCAGTTGGCTTTTGTGTCGCTGCTGCTTGCTGTTTTTTGTACTGCTTCCGAGCAGTATGAGTGATGTAATTGTTGCGTTTAGGCTTTTTAGTTGTGTTGAGGTCGCGTGTGCGTGTTTGGCTGCTCTTTTCGGTGCTTCTAGTTCGTCCGCCGTGGTTGTCAGCGGGGCGAGCCAGTCGGGTGTTTTAACTGCTTTAGTTGACGGATATCTCCCGTAGAAGATACAGCTGCCGGCTGTTCCAGCGTTGCTTCCGTCGCATCCGGTGCTTCCTGCTCCTTGTATCAATTCCAGGACACCGGCTAATTTGGTGTCGGTGCCTTGTCCTGTGTTGATTGCTACGTTAAAAGCTGCTAAAAACGCCCTCAGCGCTGTCCTTGTTAGCTTCTCTGAAGATAGCTGGTTTTTACATGCGTCGCCTAATGTTTTCCACTGAGATTTAGTATCGGCTTCGGTGCTGAAGTCGACGTTGGTCGTTTGCGCTTTATCTCCATAACGCTTTGTTGTTGTCGTTGATGCTATCGGATGCGCACGTGCAAACGACGTCGCCAGCTATAGTTTTTCCTGCCGCCGTGCCTGCTGTATCGGTGCTCGGAGTCCAGCGGCTTCCAGCTCTGTTTCCGGTCGCACCAGTTAATTTGATTTAGGTTGTGCCGTCTGGTTGAGCTCCTAGAGCTTGTCTTAGCTTGCTGGGCACGGTGTCAGCTCTTGCTGTAGTTTCTTGTTGTTTTATTTCGCTTAATTTGTGCACCATGTCCTGCAGTGTTGTATTTATTGCATGCACCAAAGTAGGGTCTGTTGCCGCTTCAAGTAAAGCTCTGAGTTCCACGGAAGCTTTGTGGCTTTTTAGCCTCCTTGCGGCCGCGTTTCATTTCGCAGCAGCCGTGGCGGCGCAGTGTAACTTTATTTGGCCGCCTTCGCTTTTTAGTGCAGCTGTTGGGCCCGCCGCAGCTGCTAGCTCCTTGGCCGCTGCATGTGCTGCGAGGGTCAGGTTTACTAGTGCCATCGTTTCCTCTACGTCGTCGATGCTCGCCGGTAGATGCGGCGGCGGCGGAGTTTGCTTGGCCAGGTTTATGATCCTGCAGAGCACGGCGAATCCGGCTGTGGAGCTGCCTTCGTCTGCTACTGCAGCGAAAGCCGGCGTACTTTCTGGGAGTACTATAGCATTTAATATCAGCTGTTATTTGCCCCATATCAAACCGCTTTGTGTCAAACGTTGTTTCTTCATTCTATCAATGTTTCTAACAACTAAACTATTTGTGATATGTAAGTTATCATTATGAATGGTTGTTTTTTATATTTTTAAGCTATAAAAGGGGTTGTTCCACCATACAAACCAATGTTTATTAGGAGTTAAATTAAATTTTTCTTTAAGTTTATTTTTGGCTCTTAATTCAGGTCGTTTTGCATCTATTACATCTGTTTCTGGCTCAACCCAATCCTGTAATTTTTAAAAATACTCTGCATATTTTTATGGCTAAAATTTTGAATCTTATAGTTTATCATCTGTTCTATCTACACATTAATTGTCATTAATACATCTCGAATAAATAACAATCTAACGCTTATGCTCTTTGCTGTTTCGCTTTTATCGTTTTTATGCCTTAAAGAGATGCGTAGTTTTAGATCTATGCCGTCTAAGAATTGGTACTCTGGGTCCATATACTTCCTTATTCGGTGCTTTTACTGCGCTAATTTGTACCGTATGATGCGGTCAGCGACCGCTTTTATAGGCATCTCTCGTTCCGTCAAAGCCCTTAATTTCTGGTTAGTATGTCAATTCGGAATTGGAGTGGTATCGCCATTGACCCTCTTCATTTAAAAAAGATTATCCGTGTGTTCATATACAAGTTGTTTTAATCAGTTTCGGTGTTGTTTTTATTTTTCCTTTTCTATTCATGGAAATCTATTAGCAGTCCTATTTTTAAAATATTTCTCAAAATAGAAATATATTTTTGGACACAGGAGTCGAACAATATTACTCTATTTATTGTGACCTATACGAAATTACCTCACGCTTACCCAACCCCTCCGTTCTTTTTCTACTTCCTCTGCTTGTTGTGTTTTTTTACAGCTGGAGAGTAGGATCTTCCATCGGAAGAAGACCACAGTTTCCATCGCCATCTCCGCTGTAGTATCTATTTACTTTTTGTTGAAATACTGGGCATAAATGGCTCCTTTAGCACTCTTATTTCGCGACGAGGTGCCGCATGTTCCGTCACCCAATCCAGTATTTTCCCCTTCTGTACCTTTTTCTGCTTCTATTAGATTCTCTGCGGTTAACGCAGCAACTCCATTTAGCCTGTACACTGCACTCTCTCCCTTACTTTTCTTTCCATTATTTTCTTGTTTATGATTGTGTAAATTATCATGTGTGTATTTGAAACTGCACATATTAAATCTACTTTAATCGTTCTCATAGCCACTTTTCTACTTACAAATTACTCATATTACACAATTACCATTGTTTTAAGTGCTTGTATTATAGCGCCCTTTCAGCCTTTTCTATTACTTTCAGTATAATATTCGTATATACAAACAGTCACAACACTCTTCTATTGTTATTATTATTATCATTATTATTATTATCATCAGCCTTACAATTATAACGCTAACTAGTATCCATTAAAAATTTATTAAATTTCATAATATAACCCACTTTGCAGACACTGAAACCCTATTACTTTCTCCCATAGGTCATTTTCATACAAAAATATTATATTTTTATATTTTTAAAATTTACACATTTCGCAAAAGCGCTACAAGAGTGTAAAGTTTCATAAAATTTTATAAATTTTAGAGAATTGAGCAACAATATCTTTAAATGTTAGAATTACGCCAAACTAACAAAGGTAGAAGAAATCAAAGCAAATTTTATTAAAGAAAAGTTTAATTTTTAAAAGTTTCGGTTTCCCATCTGCAGCTTTTGTTAGCTTCGCATTTAGTTTTCTCAGTTCCATACTTTGCACATCCAGCTTCTCCCGCAGCTCTATCTTTTTTTCCTGCCGCTGTGGTTTCTTTTTCTGATTTAGGTTTGCATTTTTTATTTTCGGCGTCATAGTCACATCCGAGTTTGTTGCACTCTCCTTCGGTTTTAGCAGTGTGTTTGTCGCATTCTTTGTTTGTTGTTTCGTCGCTGGAGGTTTTTATTGATTGTTCCTCTTGCTTTGTCGTTTGTTGTAGGAGGATTCGTGCTATTGCGTCGGCCCATAGTGGCAAGCTTGAGAGCTTGTCGATTGTGTCTGTTTTTTCCCCTGACGGATCTGCCTTGGGAATTAGAGTTGAACCTATATCTTTCCATGTTTTGGTCTTGTAGTCGGCGCCTTCCCGACCGTAGGCAGTGTTAATCGCCTCAGTTACTTCGGCGGGTGTTGCGTCACTTTCCTTCTCCGCTTGTGGCTTGTTCAGCAATGCCTTGATTACCATTATTTTGAATTTGGGGTTGCTTCTAACAGCATTGAAATCTGTTATGAGCGAGCTGCAGGGCGTCGTGGCTCCTGCTGACCGTATTGCTTTGAGCGCTTCGTGCGCCACCGTCGCGTTGCCGCCGAGGAAATCGGCTTCGTTGCTGTGTATGGTTTTTTTTTCTTTGCGGCTGCCGCCGCCCACTATTCGCTTTCGTCTTTTGCCGCTTTGCTAAAGCTATGCCCTATTGTTATGTGAGCTTGGTTGTTGATTACGTTTCCGTGGCAGGCCGTGTTTTGGCTTGCGCCCGTCCTGCAGGTCAGGTCGATGTGGCTGTGTGTTATTAGTTTTGCTGGTTATGGTTCGTTTTCTTCGTGTTCGAAGGCTAGTTTGAGTCCTTGCGGTTCGCCATCCGGGCCAGTGCAGCTTGCTTGTTTTAGAGCGCCTAGAGATTTTGTTGTAAATTTGGTTACGGGTAGGTTGAGGTCGCTGCCGCCAAATTCGATCTTTACTTCGCCGAGGTTGTCTTCTAACTTCTGCAGTGTATTGTAGACTCCGGCAGCTTCTGTGACTTTTGCCATTGCCGTTTGCACAAGGGGCCGTGCTGTTGCAAGATCAGCCCGACAAGTATCAAGGATATCGCCCGCTGCCACTAGTAAAGGTAAGATCTTCTTCCTCATTGAAGGTGGGGCTGCCAGCGCTGCCGCGACGAGTTTTGCGTGGGCTTCGGTATTTCTGCGTTCATTGCTTATGCCGTCGGCGTACTTGCTTGTGTAAAGGTCTAACCGCTTAAGCAGTCGCGATTTACAGCCGCAGGCGCTTTTGCACTGTGCATTAGCTTTTTTCGAGCCAACAGCCTGCTCTGTGCTGTAAAGAAATGCTAGCAAAAAAAATACTGCTGTGGCTAGGCACTGCATTGCTTCTTCTTTTTCTTCAGGATGAGGGTTGTAAAGGACGGTTTTTTAGACGTTGTTCGGTGGTAGGTTAGTTGGCTAACTATCCTGTTGACGTTGCGCATTTTTCACAGCGGTTCCAGTTGGTCTGTCATTGGCTCAAGCGATAGTGCGTGCGCCGCGTTGTTTCTGTACACGTGTTTGTCGGTTCCGGTGAGGCGGCTATCATTGCTGGTGCGTCGCGTTGTTTGTGATGTTTTGACATACAACTTGTTGATGCTTAAGGTCTTTTGTATTGGCTCAAGATTTTCTTACAAGAAAAATGTTTCTAACAACTTTATAAAATCATTTAAAGTCAGTTTTGCCATTCCCTGAATTTCTTTTTTCAGAATGGTTGCTGGAACAGTTACAGATAAACATGCTAATGTTAGAGCCCCGCTTTTAGTGCGGTTTGGTCTCTCTAATTTTTTTCTTGTCATCAACAATGTTTGCTTTGTTTTCTGACAGTTAGGCAATTTCTACCTGGATTATCTATTATGCGTAGCCGCTTCTTCACTATGACCGAACTGTTCTGTAGAGATTTTGCCTGTGACATCTTGTGGCTGCTTTTTGTATTTCGACGATTATAGTTGTTGAATCGCTTTTGGTGTCTTTATTTAGATGTTTTTAGGGTGGAAGTTCTATTCTGTTGTTTTTTCCACAATTTTTGTAGCAATGTATTCAGTTTAGTTAAGGAATCTCTACTTTATATATTCAAAGCAAGTTAATCTATTTTTTTATTTAAAATACCTATCATTTACAGCCCTTACTCCCTACTATCTTCCGTTAATTCTCAGCCTGCATTTTTCCTTAAAATGGCCAAGTTGTGATGTTGTTTTTTATTGAATGCAATTCGGTTTAGCTTCTGCTCTCAATTATCTGCAATCGGGTTGCTTAGATGGCGGCTAAGCTTCATGAATTGATGTACAAAAATGTCTTTTTGCTTCTTTTGCTTTATAAATAGGCTCCGTTAGATTTGTATCAGCGAAAAATATTATGTTAATTACTCAATTCTTTAAATGGCTTAGTGACCACCTAGTATACCAATACGGAGTTAATGTTGTGCTGGCATCGATTCTGTTCAGTTCATAGAGATAATTCACTGATTAATATACTGCTTTCTTGTTCTTTTGTCTCTTATTTTCCCTTGCACTTTAGTCATGCATTTCCTTTCGCTGTCGCTGCATAAAACGCAATAACTACATTTGTTTCTTCCGTCGCGTTCGTTCTCTCCACGGTCTCAGCCTTCCTATTCTTTCGCATATTCATCATTGTTACTTTCGCCGCTGGAACCCGCGTTTGATTCACCAGCCTCTGCATGTCTCTTTAAAATAATACTACTGCTCGTTTCTACTCGTTCGTTCTCAGCTACGTGATCTGATTACACCTTACCATATTTTTAAATTTGTGTATTGTGTCCATGCATTAAGTCTTCTCCATTCTTATTATACTTTTTCGTATATACACACTTACAACACTCTCCTATTTTTATTATTATTATTATTATTATTATTATTATTATTATTATTATTATTATTATTATTATTATTATTATTATTATTATTATTATTATTATTATTATTATTATTATTATTATTATTATTATTATTATTATTATTATTATTATTATTATTATTATTATTATTATTATTATTATTATTATTATTATTATTATTATTATTATTATTATTATTATTATTATTATTATTATTATTATTATTATTATTATTATTATTATTATTATTATTATTATTATTATTATTATTATTATTATTATTATTATTATTATTATTATTATTATTATTATTATTATTATTATTATTATTATTATTATTATTATTATTATTATTATTATTATTATTATTATTATTATTATTATTATTATTATTATTATTATTATTATTATTATTATTATTATTATTATTATTATTATTATTATTATTCCTACTATTATTATGCAATCACCATCATAACACTAACTATTAATATCAATAAAATAGACAGAATAATAAAGTTTTAACACCCGGTTATCCTACAACATTACGCTCATAAAAAATTATCGTAGAAAATACCATATTAATTGATTCATCATCAGTTTTCGCATTTTCATCAAAAGGTGTTATAATATATTAAATTTAATAAAATTGAGTAACAATCCTTAGCATGATAAAACACTTAAGTTTTGCATCCTAAAAGCAAAATAGTGCGTTAGTCACAACGGAAGTACTCGCCATGGTATTTTGTATCTTGATTTGCTTCCTTTTTTGTGTACAATCCGGATAATTTACGCACTTTTCATTGTCGCCTTCGCCGTCCCATTTTCAGCCTTCTTTGCACTCGGCTCCTGTCCATTTTTTTGCAAGTTTCGTCTGTTTCTTGTGTTTTGGGGGTGTCCGCTTTTTCTTTCTTTTGTCTTGCAGCCGTCAGCTGCTTGGACAATTCTGCCAGCTGAATTCTTGTTTTGTTGTGTCCTAAAAGATATCCTGTCCTTCTCTCAGCTGCTGAACTTATGTCGGATATTGCCGTTTCTACACTGTTACCGTTCTTTACCATGTAAATTTTTGTTTTTAGGATTTTTTCTCGAATGTTTTTGCCTCTGTTGTTGTCTTTTGCTGGTATTGCCGTGAGAATAGCCTCCGCCTGCTTGGCATCTTCTCCGTCACGCAGGTCTGGCTTTGCTGTTTTGATCATGTTTGCTAGTTGTGTTGCTACTGAACCATCGTTTACAAGGCCCTCTATAACGCCGGTGTGCTATGAGCCGCAGGAAATCGGCACCGCCGCTTTGAGGTCTGCTACAGCATTGTACAGGTGCTGAGCGGCTGTTTCGGCTTGTGCGATTCTGCCTGCAGTAGCTATGTTGTCTAGGCCTGTTATCGTTGCTTCGATGGCTGTTGTGTGCGCCGTGACTGACAGTAGTCCGCCTCCTAATAGGTGCGGTCCCTTGCGCTGAAATAGATCGCCTGCGGCTGGGTTATCGGTGTCTGCTTTGTGTAGCAAAATGCATTTGGTCGGTGAGCTGTGCTTAGCTGTGCCGGCTTTAACTTCACTGAAGCCTTTGTCTGTGAATTTTGCGTCATTGTACGCGAGTGGCGCAGCGGCTAAATCGGGGCTTAGAGTCGCGCAGCCGACTCCGTCGACTGTCGTGTCCGTCTGTGCGTTGTCGCCGTCTTGTGCTAGACAGTATCCGTTGCTCCCTCCACCAGTTGACATGCTATTTAGAAGATGTACGAGCTCGCTGATCCGTCCAGCTTGAAGTGCTCCTAAAGCTGCGGATTTTATCGCTTTTTCTTGGATGTTCCACGCTTGCTCAGTTGCGTCTTCTATGCATTTGTCTGCTGCCGCTGCGGTTGCTGCTGCCACCATGCTGATGTGGGCGTCCGTCTGTGCTTCCGCCGCCGCCGCTGCCGCTACCTTGGCTTTGAGCGCTGCTTGTAAGGCTGTATTTTGTTCGTTTGCTTTTTGTAATGCATATGCTGGTATTTTTCTTAAAAAATTTGCTATTTTGCAAAGTTTTGTGAGCTCATTCCATTTTAGGGCCTCTTTAGCAGCATCGCTTTTTCTTGCAGTTTGGAGCACGAGCACAGTGGCTATGTACAACAGAAGTCGGGCTGTACTTAATTGTATAGCCATCTTCCGTCACTGACTTTTACTTGCTTTAACTTGTCGCGATGACGTTGAGGATTCAGAGAACAGTACGTTTTGTCTTAGTCTTTGCACATGACATTTCCAGCAAATTTTATTTTTAAGGTCTAATAAGCATGGTGCCGTCTAGTTATTTTCAAAAATACGAACCTTTCACCTCCGGAACAACTTTTCCTTGCATTTCCCTTTTTCTTTCTCTACTCTCTCGGTCCTCTGTAAATTAAACTTCTTTAATTTTCCATACTTAAACGCCATATCACTGTTTAAATATTTCGACTAATTATCATGTTCTTAGTACAAATTTTTCAACTATATTAGCTGTATAATTTAGCTATTACTGACGGAAATGCCCTTTATTTCAAGTTAGTTCTATTGCTGTTTTCTTTCTCACATAGAGTTTGCTTGCTGTGACTTTGTAAACTCTCGCAGTTATCTATAATTCATAGATTGTTAGAGTTTATGAACTTCATGTGGATTTACATAGTATTAATGTAGAAAGTGATATTGCTTCTATACTTCTATTTCAATATGCGTTTTTTACCGCTGAGCCAATCGATGACAGGTGACATATTGTTTTTTATTAAAAGTACCAATATACCTCTACTAATAAAAATTCAGTCTGTCTTTGACTTCACTTCCCATCTGTTATATTTACATCTATACTCCTGCATTCAAGGCCTCTCGTCTGTCCAAATTTCTGATAAACCTCCTAAATATTAAAATTTTTACCTTTATGGTTTTTATTGGGTTATATGTTGTGAAAATTTATCCATGACTGCCGCTAGTGGAATAGAAAAGTATCGGTCTCTTTTTTGATAGACGCTATTGTTTTCTTTCTTCTGGTTGAGATTGTGTTGCTCTTCAGTTAGCTGCCGTTTTGCACTGTATAATTGTAATGCAGAAAGTTCATTAGTTACTGATTTTCTCTTGTTGATGCGATTTGTTAGTTTCGCATCCGCGACATCTCTTATGTTTATTATTCGCCCCTTGAAAGTAAAAATTATCTGTCCAGTAAACCAATACGGAATTGGAGGACTGTCATTACAAACTTTCAGTACTTCATAAACCTCTTACAACGGCAGACAAATGGGGTACTTTAAGCAATTTCCGTTTTATATTTTCATTTTTATGACTGCAGTAATTCCAAAGTGGTCACTTCTTTAAAAATATGGTATTGAGAATATTTCATTATTTCAAACAAATGTTAGAGATGATTACTATGTATGACGAGAACAAGACATCGATATTACCACACTCATAAAAAATCCCTTCTTACTCCTTTTGCTACTGTTTTTCCTCTAGAGCTAGCCATAAGTTTCCAGTATTATCATAAAATGAGAGTCGCTTTTATCAAAGTTTCAGCAGTATATACCCATATTTGCGTAAAATGCAGCGTGCCATCGGTTAATCCACTTCATGTATTATTTTCCTCTCAGGTTCTCAGTCGCACATCCTGTCTATGAATGGTGTATTTCATTTCCCTTATCGTGCCCGGCATTGATACCACGAAACACTTAGCTACTCTACTTCGATTGCACACTAGCTTTAGTGTATTCAGAATTGTCTACCCAACATTTCCTTTTTTATGATGATACCAACAGTCGCATTTGCGTATTCAACTGCGCGTATTCCACCTCTTAGTTTATCCCATTAATTTATATACTCACTTAATTCCATTTAACAATACTGTCAATTTTATGTGCTTCTATTTTTTCCCGTCCAGTTAGACTTAGGCACGCTGGCCTTAGAGTATTAATACATTCACACACATAACATTCACCTACTAGTATCATCATTATTACTATTATAACATTAACTAATATCGACAAAATGAATAAATTCAAATAGAAAAACATTTTCATACACTATTACCATACTACGTTGAACGTGTAGGTAAAAACCATGTATATTTCACAAAAATATCAAAAAACGTTTTACTCATTTTCACATTTTCATCATAAATGTGGTAAAATTTATGATTTTTTAGCGTATTTCAGAAAAATTTAGAAAATTTCCTCTAAACATATAATTTAATAAAATTGAGTAAAAATATCAATAATAAAATGCTACCAAACACATAAAGTTAGCAGATATCAGAGCCAATCTCTTATCGACAAGAATACTGGAATCTTTGCAAGCATTATTTTCCATCCCATTTGCATCCATCTTTGTAGTGTTTTTGCTCTTTCCCTTTGCATTTCTCTTCTTTCTTTTCCTCTTTCCCTGCTGCTCCTTCTCCTGTTCCTGTTTCTGTGTTTGTTTATCCTTCTTCCTTTTTCGGTTTGCAGAAATCCCCTTCGTTTGTCTCAGTACTGTTCCATTTACAACCATCGCCGTCTTTGCAGTCTGCCTTTTTGTTTTTGGTCTGACAGGTTTGAGAGGCTGATTTTGTCGCCGTTGTAGTCGCTGCGGATTTCTCAGCGAGTTGTTTTTTCAACTGGTGTTTCTTCAGATATGCAAATGCTTTGGAAATTTTAACATTTGGCTACAATCTGCTGCAGTTCCATGGGTTCGCTTCCTGCCTCAACAGTGATCTTTATTTTGATAGTTTTTGCATTATCAATGAAATTGGTTTTGAAGTCTGCGCCAGAGTTGTAAATCCTGTCCATTTCTGCGTCTAGTTTAGAGTTACTTGCTTCGGTTCCTGCTTTGCCGAGTTTTTCTATCGGGTCTAATAATGCCGCGTCGACGCCGGCTTTCCTCGCTAGTGTCTATATTTGAGCTAACGTTATATCCGTTAGTTTCAGTGGCTTGTTTGCAAACGCTTCTTTGAGCTTTTTGTATACTGCCAGCAGCTTGGCTTTGTTTTGGTGGGTTGGGTTGGCGGCTGCGGCGTCATCTTGAGGATAGTCGGTATCGGTTGTTGGTAGCGTAGTTGCTGCTTCACGGTCCTTCGTTGCTGCTGTCGCTTGAGATATGCTGGTTATCTTGACGTGTGTGCCGCAGCCTGTTGTGCAGCTGCAGCAGCCGGCTATGTTTTGCACGCCGGTCCAAGATTTGCTGCTGTCGCCGGCTTTCAGTTCTGCTTTTCCGCCTGTTATAAGTGCTGGTACTGTGAGACGGTCGACTGCTTTTGCTTTTGTAAATTTGTTGATCTTCGCTCTGACTGCCGCTTTCGTTGCTCCTGCTGGCGTCGGTCTGCTGCAGATGCTGTCTCCTGTCTGTTTAATCGCTAGGTGTAATGAGCAGGGGTTTGCGTCCATGGCGTTGCTGCTGTGCTGGCCGTTGCCTAACGTTGGCACGCTGTCCGCCGCAACTACCTCTGCATTGTCATATAGTTTGAGTCGCGCCCGAAGATACTTTAACGGCCACTGTGTTGCTGTCAAGAAATCGACCAGCTTTTGTCCCTTTTTTACAAGCATCTGCTTCGCAGCGATAGAGAGTATTTGGCGTGTTTTGGACGGCCCAGTTGCCGCTTCGTGTTCCGCCGGTAGGTTCAATATCGCCGCTAGCCTGGTGTCCTCTTTGATCCGCTCCGTGCGTTCTGTTCTTTCGTCTTCGATTGTCTCAATCATCACCTTGACGTAGGCTCTCTCGTGACACCAAGTCGTGGCGTCGTTGCCCATCGTTGTAGGGTCAGCTAGGCTGCCACTTGCTAGTAGTAGCACAACAACAAATTTGTCGCACATTGCAAGTTTTTTACTGGTACTTTTGCTTTTGATTGAACAAACTTGTAAGTCGTAGAGTTGCGGGTTTTTTTGATGTTCAGGACATTTAAAAGGGTTTGGTCTTTGTTTTAAATGATTTACATGTGAGGTTTCTTGCTTTTTTTTACGCACAACTACAGAAGCTGCCTTCACTGTCTGCTGCTGTCTACGAAAGGATATCGCTTGCCCTGCTGGCGGCTTTTGGCGCGTGTGTTTGTTGTGTTTGATCGTTTTGTCCAGCCGAACAGTACAAACTAGAGAACCCCATGAATGTGTATAGTCAAATATCTTGTTGAGTTGGGATGGTATCTGGACATGTATATAATTATTGTAATCATCGGTTAGGACTGAGGGTCATTTTTTTCATCTTCTGTTCTCAATGCCCAATTATTGATGTTATTCCAGCTATCACGAACGCACAAGAGTCATATATTGATTTTCTGACGTTCCGTTGTAAGGAATAATGTTTCTATAGATATTTTTACAAATGTTTTGGGTGTTCATTCCTCTTTTAATTTCTTGATTAGGTTTGTTAAACCTCTTTTTGCTGCCTGACATTCCATGTGATTTACAACGTAACACAAAGTTGTTCGTCTTCGGTGGAAAGTTATAAAAATCACGCTGTTAAACGACAATTTTCCACTTTATAAATCCAATATGCCTTGTTCTGTATTTATGTCTAAAAATGTGAAATTTATGGTCGTCATTGCTCTACGTCATCTATCAATTTTCCACTGTCTCTTTCCCTCGAAATATAATTTCAATCCTTCTTCTTACTGCCAAATTGGTTGACCTTTTCCTTCAGGTCTTTATATTCTGCTCTATAACGTTTGCGGTTAAAAAATTGAAAGTTGTGCTCTGTACGTAGCTACCTCTTCCTTTTATCTCCGTTAACACGCTTCGTCAGCTGTGAATCAACTTCTACTTTTACATAAATTACACTCCCTTAAAAGCTCTTATTGTCTGGAAAGCGTACAAATACCGAATTGGTAGAATATTGTAACTGATTGTTTCCACTTCATAGAGATCGTATGCCAAGCACACATCTTCTATTGAATGCAGTTTCTGTTTTTTTATTTTTAATTTACTTTACACACTAATATATTGTTAATCTTAGTTTAAAAATTAGCCTGACTATTTTTATTTTGTTTTACACATATGGTAGCTATTATTATCATATTTGATAAAAAGAGGACTTAAATATTATCCCACACTTACCCAATTCCTTCTTACAGCTCCAGGTTCTGTTTATTCACTGTTGGACATTAAGATACTCCATCAGATTAAAAGCTATAGATTCAATCATATCCGCCGTCGCATATATTCAGTTTTGAGTAATACAACACATAAATGGGCTCCTACTTTTCTTTTTTGATGTGTCATTATCATCTGCTGTACTTTCACACATTAATCCGCTTGACTCTACATGTCCCCTCCTTTTTATCTTCAGTCAATGCTTCTATGAATAACGTAGTGAAATATTTTGGCTTTACACTGCACTTTCTCCTTTTCTCATTGTCGTCTTCATCATGTCCTTTTCTATGATGCTGCCCATAATCATATGTGTACAAAACTGCGAATATACCATGTTCTTCCCTCTTCATTACTCTCTTTGTGGTTATGCTTTTCTTTGATGATATTCTTCGTTCTTTCATACTCCCTTACCTACCTTTACTCACCCATAGGTTTAACTGTTTCTTTTTTTTCCCACCAGATATTTACCATAAACACTTGTATAATATTAGTATATACACACTTACAACACTCTCCTATCACTACCTTGCTGTTACCATTGCTATTCGAACCATAATTAATATCTATAAAATAAATAAGATGAATAAATTAGAGTACCAGTCACTTTTCATACACTATTATACTACTACTTTACACCCATAGTCCAATATAATACAATTTTTACCAAATTTTCACATTTTCATCAATAAAAGTTAAATATATTAGAATAGTAAATTAATAAAAAAAAGAGCAAAATCTTTTAAAACTTTAAAGTTCTTGATTTTAAAAAAATAATAATCTTACATAGGCAGCAAAAATTAGAAAAAATTTCTTATTCTTTTTCATTGTGAAATTAATCTACATGTGCTTCATTAGCTGCTCTGCTACTTTCTATACTCTGCATATCTTTGGAAGATGTTTAAATAGCCATGAATCAGTCCTCGCTTCCTCCATTGATACTGTTCCTTTTTTGTCTCTACTAGGGAAAAAATTTCGAAATGGCGTTTTGTCCCCTCCATATTATGGAATGTCTGTAATACCAACGGCTGGGAAGATGGGGATGGGATATTCAGCTTTTCTGGCGATCTTCTCCCTTTTACTTCTTGATTGTATTTCCTTTTTTGTAAGAGGATAGAGTGGGTTCATTGTGGCCACTTATTTTAAAGATACCCATTAGGAATTGGGCCAGCTGCCACTGTTATATATTTTCTTTTCCTTCAGGCTCTCTATACCTTTTTTTCCTTAGTGGAAGTAATATCGGGCACACCAGTGGATGGGTTGGTGACTCCTCACATTTGACCTTCAGCAAGTTTTACACTGCTTCCTTCTTCGGCTTACCGTGTCTCTCTTGAAGATGCCTTGTCCGGTACTGCTTCTGTGTGCACCTCATTGGGCAGTACGGGCGTTGGGTCGTTTCCTGCATTGTAGGAGTTATTATTACCAATTCATCTTTCTTCTTCCTTTTAACAGTTGTGGCACCTTATGGTAGGTTCGTGTGTGCCACACCAGTGAGTGTTGTGTCTTGTATGCACTATCACACCTTGCACACACAAAATTTATTCCTTCTTCTAGTACTGTGTGCCTCCATATTTTTGGCCTTTTCTCGGTCTTTTCCAATCAATTGTTTCCCCTGCCTCTTGAAATGCCTTTTTTCTCACTAAATGATCTTACAAGGATCCTTTCCTGGCTCTTGAATGTTTTATTTGCTACCTTGAACTCAAAGACTCATTGTGTCTTGTTTTTTTCACGCATATGACAAAGAAGTCAACTCTAATGGTACTTCTTTCCACACATGGAGCATTTTTCTTTAAGTGGCTTTTCTTTCTCTTTGAAGTCTCCTGTAGTATTGTCTGACTTTGGAATGCATTTGTGTCTGGTCAGTTAAGTTTTACTCTTTAGAATTATTTTACACCTTTGACACTCCAGTTCTATCCTCCTTATTCTGTATCATCCATGCTATGATCTGCAGGTTGATTCTCATTTTTTGTCTTCTGTTTGCTGCTATTCAGGATGTTTTGTTAGCATATTCCTTTTTAACCATCCATACAACACATATTTCATATGGAACCATCGACACCCTAGCTTTTCTTTTTCCTCATCTGCCTCTTCTTTTATGCTCCTTTTCTGTTGATTCCCAACCTGCGATATCATTTCCTTGTATGTGTGACCATGTGCTCCACTAGTAAACCACTTCTCCCAAAATTCATTTCACAAACATGGCAGTCTTAGTTACCTTTATATGCCTTAACTGCCAATTTTGCAATCTTTGTCATTTCCAGTGCTCTTTCCTTTTCTGAACCGTGTTTCTTTATCAGGCAAACTACTCTAGTTTGACGACGTGCACGCACCACGTTGCACAACGGGGATATTATGGGCTCATTTTGTCTTACCAATACCTGTGATGACTGTGTTTCCGTATTATCGTTCTGTGTACTTCTCGCTTTCCCATTAACAGCTGTATCCAGTTCCACATAGTCACCACGACGCTATCTACAATCAGGCCACTCTGTTGTTTTTGTGAACACATGATGTAGCCATCCGAATTGTTTCAAGGTGCCTGTTATAAATTGCGTTTGTAATGATTTCCTCTATCCTGTCCATTTTGAACTTTGTTATGAGTAGGTTTAATATGGTTGAGTGGAGCACTGTGGTGTGTTTGTAATGTTTTTCCCTCTTAGAATTCATTGTCCCCTTCTCGATGGATTTGCCTTTCTATACATGTGACTATGTCCGTGATCCATGCTGGATATGCCCTTAGCATTTTATCGTCTTTCTCTGCTTCTTTGTCAACTGCTTCATTTCTTGGGACCCTGCAGTGTGAGAATACAAACTGGAAGTTGACCGCTACTCTTAGCCTCACAATATGAAGAATTAATGTTCACATTCGTTTCAGTATCGATTCTGTTACTACTCCATGTTCAGTTTTAAGCTTCATTAAGAGCAACAATGAGTCTGTGAATATAGCTACTTTTGTTTTTGTGCTTTTTCATTGTCCTCAATATCTTTACGAGCCGTTTGAGATCTGCCTCTATTGCTATACTCTCCGCCCTACAGCTGCATGCCACCGATCCAGCACCCATATGTACTTTCCTAATTTTTCCCATTGAGTGTGACATTATCGTTCCTGCACCTGAGCAGACATCTAACACTACCTATTCATCTGTCCATACTTGATAGTAATAGTTTTTAAAACACTTTACCTACTTCATTGTTTGTAGTTTCTTATCTTTGTCTTATGCGTCATCTTTTAGGCCCCTGGTGGCTTGATGTTAAAATGTACTCACTTTTCCATTTTAAGCACAGTTGTATCTTGTGGTTTTCGTGTTTTTTCTGTTTCGCCATATATATGTATTACACTTTCCTTTTGTATGTGAATTGGATGTTCTGGTGGGAACATTTTATTCGCCGCTTTTTTATCGTACTTTGCTCCCCTGACTTTCAACCCTCAGATAGTATTCAATGGCTCTACAATGTGCTAATTCGTTATTTAGTGGCTTTAAACTAACATTTAAAAGAGCATTAAATCTGTTTGCTGATTTTGGTATCACTTCCACAATGTGAGCAGCATTTTATGTTGTTTTTTCAACTTTTCCCTTTCCGAAGGCGATACATTAAACGACCATGACACTATACAATAACTAAGTTCGACTGAACTAGAGATAAATAGAATGCTCTTATTGTCTTCCTACTTAGTTTCCATTCTGGCGAGACCACTGCCATAAGCTTCATTAGTCACATGTTTTCTGCTGTTTGTAGGAAGTGTGGATGTTTGCTTACTTCGTCCGTTATGTGGCTGTATTGTCAATCCTAGTTGCTTTGGAGTTCTATTTTCCTTTAAAGCTTTCCCCAACTTTTAGTCTTATCCGGTTTGTGTCCCTAGATACAAATAGCGTATACTCCCCTTTATCACTGGCATCTCCATGAAGTGCAACGCTGGCAACTTTTCTGTACAATTAAGTCCTATCTGTACTGTTTTCCTGATCTCTCGAATATTTTGGATGAGCACATTATTGTGAGGTAATCAGCAAACAATCCATACGCCAATCCTGGAATCATTTTAATTATTGAACTTAGCGAGTATGGGCTACTGCTACATTAAACAGTAGTAGGCCTAGCACTAACTGTTGGGGACGCCGCATTTTAGCTGTATTTTTTCTGACTTCGTGTTGTCGACTCTTACTCGTGCAGTCCTTAATTTATAAAAGCCGCGCTATCCAGGCAAACAGGTGCAACTTCATTCCGAATTCGTGTAGTGCCTTGTTTCTATATCGGTGATCTACAGAGTCAAATAATCTAGCATGATAAATAAATACTGCTGCTTCTTTTTTCTCCTGTTAATCTCTCTGTTACAGCTTGTTGTAGTGTCACTGGTTTGAATGATGCCATTTTTGTCGCAAGTTTATTATGCTTTAGCAGCGGAATAATTATAAAAGGTTTCCATTTTTCGGAAGTTAACTGTTTTTCACACTGCAGTTAAATAGTCTCAACAGCTCTTTGACCAATCGTTCCACGCTGTCTGAATTCTTCGCAATGAATTTCGTAGTATTCCGAAGCATTTACAGAGGAGAGCTCTTTTACTGCAGTTTCCAGTTCGGCTTCTGTAGTTGGTGTGAAAGTCCTTTTCCTGGCGATCGGAATTTGCATGTTCGGTGCTCCTAGTGTCTTTGTTGACCGCTCCATGTACATTGTTGCAAGCTTGTGTGCCTGCTGGCACTTAGTAAATGGATGTCCATCTACTACCATTACTGGCAATCTAAAACTAAGGGGAGTGTAAATGGACTTAACGATATTCCAGCTCACAGGATTTGTGACTTTCAATTTGAAGACCTTTTTCTTCCATCTCTAAAGGGTCGTGTCTGCAAGCACTTTTTTTCTTCTTCATATACCCGGTGCATCTCTCATGCTTTCGTCCAGACACTTCATTGTCTGCTTACCTATTTTGTCAATTCCTTCGTCTAGAAAGGCGGTTCTATACCCTTACCTTCCTTATGGTTTTCTTGGCTGCTTGTCTTATGCTTCTCCTGATGGCTTTATTTAGTGCATCGGCATCCTTTATTTTTCTCTTTAGTCTTGTTGAAAAGAACGTAACAATAACTTTTCGGATGTTTTTTCATCCCACTTTATTCCACACGTATAAAGCCTTGGCAGGTTTTGAAGATACAATCGCCTCTGTACCATCACCAAACAGAACATCAAAAGTGATTCAAAAAATGGTCGCTTTTAGGACTCAGTGTAATTTTCCAATTTAATACCTCACAGTCTGTTCATTGCGATGTCTGTTTAAGGCAATACAGCCGTTCCAGCCTGACGACGGGTTTCTTTTCTTGTGTTTGCTATCTTAGTATCGTTTTCGATACACAAATACACAATACATTCCCCTTTGCTGTTATTATTCTGCATTGGGTTCCATAACTCATGATGTGAGTTGAAATCTGCCCCTACTACCAGAGGTCTGCTTTTTACTGCTTATTGTTCCAACTATGTTTTTGAAACCATCGATTTTCTAGGAAAATAAACTTAAGTGACTGTAAAATTCACATCAGCCAAAAATTGTAGCATTGCTGTCACTATTTCTGGGACTCGTTTGCCAACTGACACACTTCTACTCCCACTCTATCTTTCACTAAAATTAAAACGCAACCCCTATGTGGTGTTTTTTCTAAACCTACATGCTGGTATCCATTATTTTAAGCACAGTAGATTCCACCGGGGCCACGCTCCTATCCTGCAATAGGCAGAAGACAAAATAATCCTCTTGAAGCCGCCTCTCCAAGGCAAGTCGTTTTACTTGAGGTTACACCCCAGTGTTCCACTTGACTCCTTGAATCATGGGAAGAGTATTCTTCTCAACGTCCAGTTAATAAGCAGCATGTTTCGCTTCACATGTAGCAAAGCACGCTTGCACACGCAGAGGAGCAGTATAATATATTTCTTCACCCCAGAGTTTGATGCTTCTGCTTGCTCCTTTTCTGGTAGCAGAAAACCTGTTTCCCGCTCCAATTCTGTTGGATCGTGTATAATGCTTGTATTTGGCTTACTCTTGGACGTAGTAATAGACCCTGGCACCATGATTAGGTGTTCGGCGTCACCAGTGAAATTCCCTTAATTTTAAAAATTAAGGAAGAATCCTTAAAAAACCATGAATTTATAGAAAATGTAAAACAGCAAGCTTACAAAAGAAACAGCCATCCTAACCAATTTCTTATATACAAAAACCGGAATCTTTGCATTTTTCCTTCCAATTTACATTTTTGTCATTTTCACAAGCGGTTTTATCGGTTCCGTGTTTTGCACACCCACTTGCGGTTGATGGCCCTTCTGTTGCTTGGGTTGCTTGCACAACCGATTTTTTTGGATTTTTTTCGCATTTGTTAGTTGTAGAGTTATTTTTGCATCCCGCGTCTGGTTTACATTCATCCGGGTTTGTTATCGTTGGGCAGTATTTTTCTTGCTGCGGCTTGGGGTTAGCTGTGTTTGTTGTGCTAGCTGGGGCATGTGAATAGGCTGGGCTGGGCCGTCTGTTTGCGTGAGTTGCTATCTTAGACACTAGTCTCTTTAGCCGTTCGAGTTCTTCCGTTGCTAGCTTGTTAGCTGCGTTTCGTTGCTCTCTTTGTTGTAGCCACTGCGCTATCGTTTTTATTTTTACCAACTAGGGTATTTTGTTAAATTCCACAACGTCCCCGGTCGCTGCGTTTTGGTACTTTATGCACGCACCGGTATTTGATGCGTCACATGTGGCCGTCGCTTCGCCTAGCATGGCGGTCGTCGAAGTGGCTGTCAGCTTGTTTTCGATGTTCTCCACCGCCGCCGTGAGTTTGTGATTCGTGATAGTATTGGTGGTTCTTTGCAGGCGCATTTTTCGTAGTATGTTGTAAGTGGCCACCTGTGGTTCATTGCTGGCCGACCAGGTTAGATGGGTGCACCACCCGATACATGTTTTTTTTGGTTTTTAGGTGTGGTACTACACAGAAGCAGAAAAGAGTACCGAGTGTTGTTTTCGCTGCTGCTGTTGCTCCGCTGTTACACGCAGCGTCGTATGTTTGTGCCATGCTTGTGAGTGCCTTTGCGCTGTCAACGGGTTCGTTGCCTGTTAGTGCTTCTCTCAGCTCTTTTATCATGGCTTCTTCTGTTTTGATCTCTTCTTTGTTTGCCGCCGCTGAGTAGACGTCGAATGCTGCATCTGCCATTTGGCTGACGTCGACACTAGTTTCTCGTAGTTGGCTCGCGTCGGCTGCGTATAGTACGTGATATTTCTTTATTTTGTCTGCCGCCCCTTTGATGTTGGCAACCATAGCTGCAGCCGTCCACGTCGATCATTTTTCTTTCCAGTCTGTGTTGAGGTTTGCCGGTTGGTCGATGCTGCCGCTGTTGCAATAGCTGCATTATTTTTTGCTGCTACTAGGGTTTTTGTTGTCTCTGATGGCAATTCACTGCTTCGAACTCACTCGTGCTTCGATCTTCAACGCTGCTGATTCCGCTACTATTGGGTCATATGCTGAGTCTAGAGCTTAATCTGAAGCGAGTTCAGAGGCGAGGTCTGCAAGCTCTTTGTACCACGGTATTACGTTCAAATCTGTTTTTGTCGTTGTTTCAGCGTGCTATACCAGAAGCATACACTACTGTCTTGTGCCCCTTTACAACCTGTTGCAAGGAATTTTCCAATGTACGCGCCTGTCGCCGTGATTGTAACTGACGACGCTATTGTGGTTAGTGCTTGCTCTACGGCCGCTGCTGTCAGCTTTGTTAGTTTCTGGGCGCCACACATTTTGATTAGATCTTGTATCTTCGTTGGAACTTTCCCCGCACTTGTCGGATATGCCACAGTCGCCGCCGTTTCGGACCAGCATGTGTCTTGCACAGCACTTCCCGTTGTCCTGTTGGCACATACACAAAGAGCTACGGCCACTAGATTTTTCCCTGTGTTATTGGCTACGTTGGTGTTTTTGCAGCCGGTGACCCTGTTGGCATTTGTGTTCCCTCCAGTGAGGATCACCTCGGCTTCTACAAGGTCCACCCATAACCTCCCCTCTTTTTTTCCTATAAAGGCCGTGGACATTCCGTTCTTTATTTTATCCGGAGTTACCTTCCTTTCTTTTCTGTTTTGAACCCCTAGTTTTTCGTGCAAGGTTGTGGCCCTCCTTGTTATTTTTCCTACTGTTCGCCTGCGTGCTTGCAGTTCGTCGGCTTTGAAGTCATCCGCTTTGAGCGTTTTTAGCTTGTGTGGTATGCCAGCTTCTTTCCCCACTCTCTGGACTGCTGGTGCCCAGCGTTCCCACATTTTTTTAAAGCGGCATTTTATGCGTGCTTAGGTAGTAGCGTTAACTGCCATTTGTCTGTCTGTCCTTCTTGAAGGAATGTTGCGCTCCACGATGGCTCCGCGAGGGTCAAGTTTATCTCAGTTATGCTGTTGTAAATCCCGTCGTCGTCCAAGTCAGCTGCTTCGGTAGTGAATGTCGTTGAGGTCCACCGTAGCACAGTGCACATGGCACCGAACTCCCGCCGGTTGGCGCCTGTACCAATGACAGGTTCTGCTCCTTGATTGCCCGTTATTATGGCGGCGGCCATTGCAAAGACGGCATGAGTTATCGGCATCCCCTGCTACTGGGGTTACTGGAGTCGGCGTTGCCTTTTGTTGAACCTGAAGTAGGACAGACGGAAATAGAGATCAGTAACGGTTGGGTTTTGTGATGTCGCGGCTTTTATAGCGGCTATGGCTTCGCTTTCGTTTCCGCTGAAGGTGTGTACCCTTTTGAAACAAAAATAATAAAATTATTATTTTTGGTATTTTTTAAATTTTTAAGTGGTTTTAACTATTGAATAGTCACTGTCTTGTACACCTCTAGTTTTTTATCTTCGCACCTGTGGTTGTTGTGTTTTGCATCGAGTTTTGTTGAGTTGTTAGCAAACCAATCAATGACCATGATTAGTTTGCTCATCATACGTAAAGTCTGATACTAGCTTCTGAGTGGGCAACAGCCAAATATCAGTAAATTTGCCGATGCACCGGTTAGGTTTGTTCTGCCGTTGTTGGTTTTCTCCGATTGTTTGCGTCGAAGTGCTTGTTTCACTAGGTGCTAAAGTTTCTGTGTTCTGCAATCTCCATGGTTGCTATCTTTCCGGTGCTTTGTCCGAGTACGGAGAAAATGCTTCAATTTTTAAAGCACGGCTCATTTGCTTTGATTTCCACACTCTATGTGTTAGCGTCGCCATTTAGCTGCTTTCAGGTCTTGTTTTTTAAAAAAATTTTGTAAAATGAAAATCTTCAAATTGGAACTAAATATTCACTAGAATTGTGTATCCTAGGGTGATTTTTGGTACGTGATGTATTTGCTGCCACAGTCTAATAAGCCAACTTATTTATTTTTTTTACTAATTTTACAATTTAATGTGTATTTTTCACACCTTTGCGTAGATACACTCTAAAAAACGACAACTTTTACACCTATTGCTTTTGTGTATTTGCCTGATTTAATGTTCCACTGAGAGTCGCTGCTTCTACACCATCTTGTGATGCATAGCTATTTCATTGATGATTGTTTTTTTGATGTTTTGGTTATTCTTCCGCTTGTTACTACTACTTGTAAATTTGATGCTAATTTTGTGACTGTTTTCGAGGTTGTATGGACACATCAGTTTCTATTTTACACGCTTCTCCTTTTAACTTTTTTGATTCTTCTGAGAGACACACTTTTAGACCACTTGCACCCATATATCAGCTGAGGTTTCCGTTTTGGGTTCTTGTTTGTCTACGGCAATGCCTTCCATTGATATAATGCATCTAACGAAGATTTTGTGGCAGCACAATAGAAATTATGCACATGGCCGTCTTCTCCATTTGTTTCTTCCTTGTGTTAGTTCGAACGAATAGATTTTGGCTCTAAACGGAACTCTGTTCCAACTGATGTCCGCCTCCATCATATCCTGTATGATTATTCCAATCTTAACGCTTGTGTATAAACTTCACATATTTCATCTGACTCTTTCATACTCACTAACTCACTCTTTTTTCCTTTTCTACTATTAAGTGCTTTTATTTTGGCAGTCTAGTTAGGCATCAAATAACTCTTATTGTATTAGTATACACATACTCACAACCCTCTCGTATCATTATCATAAACTACTCCACATCTCTCTTAATATCCATATAATAAACAAAATAAACAAAATTAGAATACCACCCAATTGTAATACCCTATCACAATATTACTTTATACTCATATCATATCATACACATTTTACTTAGATTCTAAATATATATATATATTATTATTTTTTGTTTCTTAAAAATTTATACATTTTTATCAAAAGGTGTTAAAATATGTAAAATTCTCTCAAAAATGAAAATTTTTAAAATTTTCATGAAAATAAGCAAAAATCCTTATAATCCTTAAAATGCTACCATACTCACAAAAGCTGCAGAAAAAAGAGAAAATTTCTTATTTTTACGAAAAAAACTGCAGTCCTTTCAAAAATTATTCTCCCATTTGCATTCAGGGGCCTTGGCGCATTCGGTTCCAATTTCCTTTGCATTTCTCTGTTGTAGATGCTTTCCCTGCACCTGCTTGTTCTCCTGTTTCTGCACTTGTATAAGTCTTTACTTTACTTTCATCTGGTTAGCATTTATCCTTGTTGTCGGCCCCTTAATGCCATTTGCAGCCTGCTTCACCACGGGTTTTGTTGCTGCGGTGCTCTAGGCAGACGCTTCCTGATGTGCCACTTTGAGTTGTATGCTGCTTTGTTAGCGCTGATGTTTGCTCGCCACATTTATCTCGTTTTCCAATGCTGCGGATTGGTCAGCTAGTCTCTTGGGGGCTACCTGTTTTGATTTGATGTTGTCATTGTGTTTGATTCTGCCGCGTAATGCTCTTCCTAGCGCTGCAACACTGCTGATCCACGGCGTGCTGGCGTCCTTTACTACGGCGTGGGTTTTGAGGTTCGGCCATTTTATGCATCTGCCGTTGGCTTGTTGACCATCGCTGCTGGTTTCGAATGCTCCGAGGTACGTGTTTCCGGATTTGGTGGTTACGAGCCGGTTGATGTTGTTTAGTGTTCGACGTATCGTGCGGTATGTAGTTTTCTGTTTGTGATCGTCTGCGGTGCATTTTTGTGCTATTTCCTTTGCGGCGTTGTTTTTTGGCGCGCCATTGTCTTCCCAAACATTGGCGGCTGTTTGTCCATTGAAACAAATGTCTTCAATTTGGCCACTTTGCTCTCCCTGGCATATACAGCTCATTACCGCCAGCAATGTTTGAATTTTGCCGTTCGGCGTCGTTGTGCAGGCAGATTCTCGTGAGTTGATGGAAGCTGATCCGGCTCCGAACACCTGATCCCGCGTTGCGCCCGTTACCGTCGCTGATTTGTCTCCGACAAAGAGTTTTTTCATCTCCGTTGCGATATCTGTTGATTTTATCAGTCTGCTCGATGGTTCCTGTGCCTGTGCCAGTGTGGCTAACTCGACTGCTGTGTTGGATATCAGGGCCAGTTCTGCCTTGGCGAGCTGAAGTTGGGCGGGTGATAGCTGAGAGTAGTGCTTTTCTGTGGCTTTTGTATTCCCAGGAGTATCCTCGAGGCTCCTAATGGCTTCGCTCCAGTCATCCCACATTTTGTCCCAGTCTGCCTATGCTGCGCCTTTTTTTGGCCTTTCTGTCGCCCATTGATCTGGTGTTTTGCTGTCGGCGAATAACTGTTTCCATGAGCTGTCTGCGACGCTCATGTTACGCTTGATTATCTCCTTGTAGTCTCCTGTTTTGGTTGTGAGCGCCTCTGGAACATCTGGTGCGTTTTGTAACAAGCGCGCTAGCTCGCATAAGGCTCCGAAAACTTCGGTTTTTTGGCCGTTGTGGACATTTCCGGCCCTGACTGCTGCTGTAGCAACAGCAATCAGAACACCTATACAAAAATAATTCATATAGTTTTGTTTATCTTCTCTGTCTGTTTTGTCGCCCTGTTGTGGGTTGTGTTTGTTAAGGGTGTGGTAAGAAGATGGAAAGCGGTTGTTAACGATTTTTGGAATTCTGCTTTTTTCGGATTTGCACGTCTTGTTTCACACCTAAGAACAAATCCTACTAGTCAGTTATGGCATTTTTTTACATTTCTGCCACTGCAAAATTCAACAAAAAAATGCTCCTATTATTGCTGGCTGTGCTACCTTACTATTTTCGTACCGTTCGCTGCTAATTCTTACTTTCGAATGTACGCAAGATCTTTGATTCGGCTTCTGTATATGCGTATGTTTCCACTTCTGGTATTATTTTGCACACCGCTAGTGCACGATAAGCAATGCACAGTGCAAACTTCAGTATAGGTAAACTCATTTTCACATGAAACACGCTTCCGTTTCTGCTTTCCTGTCGTTGTGAAATTCTCTTTTCTGCTTTCTAGTTTCTTCTCTGTGCTTTCTTAAAAGCTCATGAATTAATGGCGATTCTATTGGTGAAAAAGTCTCTACCGATAAGCTGGAGTCCACTTTATTTCCTTAGGTAGTTTGTTTTCCCAATTTTGGCTTTATTTTCGTGTACTTTTCACCTTTAGATTTCAATCCAAACGATGTTTTTGCCTCCACACAGTTGCACTCCTACCGAATTCTTTGTCACTTAAAGATACAAAAGCCTCTAATGGAATTGAATGCTTATGAGAAATATCTGGAGCTTGGTGGGCTCTGACTTCTAGATTGGATCCACCAGTGTTGTATAGTTAGCTTGTTTTAAATCCACCAAATCATACATTTACGATTGCTTGTAACACTTTTGTATATTTAAGACTATAAAACATGATTTTCTTTTTTTATATAGTAGCTCTGAAAATGAAACTCGGCCTATTAATACCAGTAAATATCACCATTTTATATACATTGTGGTGCAATAGAGGTTATATTTCTTTATTATTTTAAGTTGTTTTTTCGCTTGATGCTAAAAGTTCTAAATTTACTACTATTGAGCGGTTTTGTCACATAATGTTGTGCAAACATCAGATGTTTGGATTAGATATACTTTCTTACTTCGATAATTTGAACCACAAAAAGTACTTTTATATGAGTTTCATGGCCTTTATCACTTTAATTATTTGTTACAGATTGATTTACATTCATTATAGCGCCTTGTATTTAAATTATACATTACTCGTTGAGTTATTTCGAGCATATAAGCCGTGCCGCACCTTTTCACATTCCACTCTCTATAACCGTTTTTTCGTGGTATATTGATTTTGTCTCCTCTACACACTGGACTTTGTATCTCTCTCATTACCCACTTCGTCATCTCTTTGTGTATAATGATACCCGGCGTAATGTTTTGTGTTTGAAGTTGCACATCTTCCACATACCCCTCTAACTTTCTCTTCTTCTTTTCATAATATTTCTTTTAATCTCAATCTATCATAGTAATCTACCTACACTTACTCTTGTTAAACACACTTGTTATTGTTTAAAGTTCTTTAATTTTTGCTCTCTAATCACTCTGCTACATTGCTCATTTTATAATATTAGTATATAGGTACTGACAACACTCTTCCATTATTATTATTATTAATCTAACAATTATCCATAAAATTAACAAAAAAGTAAAATAAGCAAAAAATAAAATTTTCATATCATATTAAACTTCAATTATTACCCATAAGGCAGTTTCACACCAAAGTTCAGATTTTAAATAATTTGTACATTTTCACTAAGAAGTATTAAAACATATCAAATTATCTTAAAATAGAAAGTTTTCATAAAATTGAGCAAATATCCTCAATATGCTAAAATGCTACCAAACTCACAGAAACAGAAACAATAATAGAAATTTTGTTATTTACAAGAAGACTGAAATCTTTGCATTCTGTTCCTTCCCATTTGCAATCCGGAGATTTGCAGTCTTTTTACTCTTTCTCTGCGCATTTCTCCTCTTTCTTGGCATCTCCACCTGTTGTTGTATCTCTTCCATCTTGCTTTGTCTGCTCTGAAACTTGTTTGTCGCTAGCTTGGCATGGGCCGTCATCATCCTTTTTGCCTCCCCATTTGCACTGCGCTTCTAAGCACTTTGTTTTGGACTTATTGTGCACCTCGCATGTTACTGTAGTTATGGGTGGCACTTTGGTGGGCAGCCCTGCCGGCAGCGGTCCATTCAGCTTTGCTTCGGCGCCGCTCAACTTTATTGCCTCTTCTGCCGCCGTTGCCTCGAGATTTATTAGAGAATTCAGGTGGTCGGCCAGTGCTTTTTTGGTTTCTCTTTCTTCCAGGTCATTTGCTAGCTGCTGTAGGTCACCTACCCATGGTAGCTTGCTGAATGCTGTGCTGCCAGCTGCGTTGTAGCCGGTGAACTTGACACCTATGCCGTTCCCTGAGCTGCCGTTGCAGGCGCCGGTTAGTCGTGCGCCTAGATAACCGTCGGTGTTGTCGGAGTGTATGAGGCCGTTTAGAGCTGCTACCGCTGCTTTCAGGTCGCTGCTTCGTACCGGGGCTGTGCTTGGTAATGGGCATGTCTGCGTCATGTTTTTGATGTCTCTGTCCGGCGCCTTGTTCGCTGTTGACTGCCATCCTTCGGTTCCTGTCCCTTTTGGTGTGCAAGCACCGTTTGTTGGGCCGTTGTCTGCTCCGCCTGTGTTCTTTAAGCATAAGCATACTAGCGCTGCCGTCGCCGTGGCCGCCTTTTTTTCGCCTTCCGCCGCTTCGCACACCGTCGCCCTTGGCGTTGACCCCGTGTCCCCTCCGAAAGCTGCGGCGCGCGTTGCCGTTTTGGCTGTTAGTTTGTCGCCCCCGAAAGTTGCTTTTTTTATCTTGTTTAGTGCGTTTTCCGAAGTTAGAGCTGCCGCGCTGCTCGAGAGTTTTGGGAATGCCGTTTTGAGTGCCAGTGCGCGTGCTGCGATTTGCTGCATTTTTATCGACGCTAGCTGCTTCTGCACGCCGGTTAGCTCGGCCGCTTTCAGGGTTGCCAGTTTCCCTTGCAAAGGCTTTGCAGCGACCTCTTTGGCGGCTTCCAGCCAGTCCCCCCAGTAGTCGGCATATCCCGCTGTTGCCTTCCCAGCTTCTGCTGGTGTTAAATGAGTTTTCTGTTTCGAGGCGTCTTTGTAAAACATATTTTGCCAGTCATCAGGTGCTGTGCTGAGGTTGAGTGCCTGAATTAATTTATAGTCTTCGGATTTTAGTTGGGGTACTTCCGGTACCTCCACTGTTGACCCCGCCATCGATACAAAAACACAAAGGGAAGCATGCTCTCGTCTGTTGACGCCGTCCGCGAGGGTTGCTGTTGCGCGTTTTGTTGCTAGCGATAGCAAGAGCAATGCCATCGCTCCGAACTGAGTCGGGTGCATCCACATGTCAACTAATTGTTGTTCTTCAAAAATATTGCAAATGGTTAGCGCCGTTTTGTTGTGACAGCTTGCCGTTTTTGAGTTTCTCAGCCTGCAACGTGTTAGGGTTGTGCCGATTTCGTGGCTGCATGTCCAGTTGCGTGCGTTAGCGGGCGGCAGCTGAACTCCTGCCAGAATCGCGTTATTCTTATTTGTGTTGGGCCAGATATTTGTTCTGCCGTTGTATTCTCAAATATTTTCATTAACCATTTGTATTCCTCCTCTGAAATGCGGTGTAAAACAATAAGGTTAGGATTACTTGCTAAAAACCTGTCTAGTGGCCTTTTCACATGCATCACATAATGACAATCTTGCATACCCACAGTCAATAAACCTTCAAGTTTCATTTTGTGCCTTATTACTTCCCCAACCATAATATCCTCGTTCAATGCGGCATAATCTATGTATTTGTCAAAGTTTCGAAAACTGACTCTACTGGATAATAGCTTGGAAACATTTGAATAGACAACTATTGATTCCACGACATCTCTTTAAAGCGTATTGGCGTAGCCAACAAAATAACACGTCAGCTTGCCAATATACTCGTCAAGTTCGCCCAATGCTCTCCCCATATTCAGCTTCTCTATTGAAAGCAGCTCTAGATATTTTAGATACAATGGCACTCTCATAAATATATCGTTATCTGCTTTTATTATATAGGGATTAGTTTTCTTGAATATCTCTACTGAAAATTTGAACCACAAATACGTTTTTCTACTCATCGTGAGTTCTGCTTCCCAACCCCAATTACCAGCTTCTCCCACTTTCTTATTTGTTGTAGGGTCGACATCGCAAACGGGTAAAATAATAATATCCTGATTTACATAACCCTCTGTTGCAGCAATTTCTCTGAGTTTGCAATTGTTATTTGTATGAGGTGAAAGTGCATATACTACAAGCAACTTCCCTGTAAAATTATTTGACTTTCTTGCCACTTCAGGATAACTCCAACAAGTTTCTCTTTGAATATTCCTTCTTCTAAAATCTCGTTATTATCTATTAAAGGTATTAGAGCTACAACCAAATAATCTTTGCTTTTCCAAATCCTCCTTACATCCTGCGTAACAAATCTCATATAGTCATTTTCTATTATTTCAAGTGAAATAGGATAATCCTCACAAAACAAGTTATATAGTGACGCAAATAAATTAATCCCCATAAAAATAAAAGAAAAGAAAGCGATTATTGCGTAAATGCTCTCTATATACTTCATAAGACTTTATTGTCATACTAAGGCGAGCTTATTATCAGTTAGAAAATCACATAAAACATTAAGGAAAGAAGTCAGTGGGAGCAACTAAGATGTATAGTAGGGTAAAAATGTTTGCAAATATAAGTAATGACTTTTTGTTGATATGATGTAACTGTTTAAGGCTGCACACTAAATAATGACAGCTTATATTCCACCATGTATCAATTTTGTCGCCTAGAATATAACTTCAGTCACATATGGCACAGTCGCTGAATATAGAATTCCTCTTTAGACATTTACATGGTAATTTCAGTAGATAGTCTCGCTGTGTTATTCAAATATAGTGAGAAGTTTAATAGTTTCTATTTTACCTACCACATCCATCGGGAAGTTCCATGATACTGCCATCATCGGTGATTTTTTAACAGCTTCTACACCTGCCTCTACTATCATTTATGCGCTAATATCTATCCCACTTGAGGTAAAATATGTGGATCGATGATCGATCTATACTATTCCACACTTTGGGTTAGTCCGACGCGTTCTTACAGTCGGAATTTTTTTATCCATCTTATATGTTGCTGGTCAGCAAAAAAGCAGCTTTAACCTTATGTGTGTACTGAATACATCCGCTTATATCAGTTCTTTGTGTCTGATGATTTCCATCGTGACGTTTTTGTTCTAACATTCTAACATTCTATTTTTATCCCTCTTGCTCTTTTTGTCTACCGTCGCCTTCCTCAATAATAGTCCTTGTTTTCTCTCTCTTTGCACTCGTCATTCGGATCACTTACTTACTACTACTATTATTATTATCATTATTCTAATTATTACTGCTCTTATTATAATATTCGTATATACACACTCACAACACTCTCCTATTATTATTATTATTATTATTATTATTATTATTATTATTATTATTATTATTATTATTATTATTATTATTATTATTATTATTATTATTATTATTATTATTATTATTATTATTATTATTATTATTATTATTATTATTATTATTATTATTATTATTATTATTATTATTATTATTATTATTATTATTATATTCGTATATACACACTTACAACACTCTCCTATAAATATCATTATTATTATTTTACTTACCGTTACAATTATGGCCATGACTAATATCCGCAAAAAAACAAAAGTGGAAATGCGTTGAGAAAGTGCTCATTATCCATATCTTGTTACCATACTAATTTACACCCACAAGCAACTTTTATACGTATATTTAATGATTTCTACTGATTTTCAAATTTTCATCAAAAAACGTTAAAATATATTCAATATTTCAAAGTTTAGAAAATTATCTGAAAATAACAAATTTTCATAAATTTCGCAAAATTGAATAAGAATCGTTAAAATGCTTGAATTATACCAAACTCACAAATGCAGAAACCATTAGAGTCAATTTCTTATTAACGAGGAAACTTGAATTCTGACATTTGCCTTCGATCCATCCACAAGCGGCTTTTTTATTTTTCGGAATTTCACCTTTCACTGCAGCACATTCTTCAGGAGTTTTTGCTTGGCCAAACTTATCTGTTTTTTGTTTCTCCATTTCCTCCAGCTGTTCCTGCCTGTGTTGTTTGTTGTGCTACGCGTGTGCCGTATTCAATTTGCAGTGTTCTCCATCCTCGTCATTTTTGCCTTTCCATTCGCAAAGTGGTTTCTTTCCTTTGCGCTGAGTTGCCACTTTTATCGCTTCGCACTGTTCTTTTTGCTTTTGCTCTTGTGCTTTACTGCCTGTTGGTGATGGGTTTGGTGTTGTCGCCGGTGCTAGTGTTGTCTCATCCTCGTCGAATAGTAGGTTGGTGGAATCATTGAGTAGTTGTAAACTGCGGGTAATGGCTGTCATTTCCTTTTTGGCGTCGACCGCTGCTTCTTTGGCCAATGCTGCGTCGCGTAGATTTCTAAGCCACTCTATTCCTTTTGCCGGGTCGGTCAGATCTGACTCTGCGTACTTGACGCACCTGCCACCATTTCTATCTTTATTTACTTTGCAGCCCTCGCTTCCATCGCCTCTTATTGAGCCCAGTACATATTTATGAGCTTTGGCTTCTTCTGGTGTCTGGCGCCCCAGTAGTTCCGCCAGTCTCAGTCTGATTGCCTCTACGGTTGCCAGATTTAATCTGCCCGGAGTTTTTCTTGATTTGCACGCGGCTTTCAACGGCGTCCAGTTTGCTTCCGTCTTTGAGTGTCCTTCCCAGTTATCGCTGGCGCTGCTCCCTGCCGCTGCCGTGTCGGGGCCGCATATCTTGGCTCCGTTAGGGGTGGCGCCGTTGTCATAGGCACAAAGGCAAAGAAGGTCTAGTTTGAGTGAGGTCCCTGCCTTGAGTTGAGTCTTCGTTGATGTCCCCGAGCAAATGGCTGCGCGGTTGCCTGGCCCATAGTTTGTTGTCGCTTCTGTGTTGCCCGTTCCGAAGGCGGCGTTATTTAAAAGTGTCTGAATGTTTGTTGCCTGGGCGATTTTTAGTGTTGTCTGGGTTGCTTTGTAAAATTCAAAGGCCCTTTCGACGTTTAAACGTAATTTCTCGAGCTGGGCTTTTCTAATCTTTTTCGTCGACCACTTTGCCTAATCGGCTTTGTTGGGGTGTGTTTCGATTGCATTCTTACATTTTTTCCAGAAGGTATAGTATTTTTCCCAGCGGCCCTTTTCGTCGCCTGTTTTGGGTACGGCAGGTTTGTCTTGCAGTTCACTTAAATACTTTGTGTGGTCGATGTCGGCTTTAAAAGTGCTGGCTGCAATTGACATGTTTATGGCCCCTATGTTAATTGCTATTGTGCTCGCGGTGTCTGATGCAGGCGGTAGTTTGGGCTCTGTTGTTTCTATGTGAAAGGTGTCGCATAGCAGAGCGAACTCTTGAGCGTTTTCGTCGGCTTGCGAATTTGCCGCTGTCTGCCGTGGTGTGTTGGAAGCCGCCGCTGGTAATACAAATACCGCAACTTTTAGCATAGAATAAATTGGTTGAATCCTTGTGTCTTCTTTAATCATGTAAGTGAGGAAACAGTTATGCGACTAGTCTTAGCGTTGCAGCGATTTATTTGGTTGCTTCCCTATGTCAGTTACAGGAAATAGTTCGTAGACTTCACATCGTTGTCATATGTCTGGATCTTTAGGTTTTAAAGCAACATTTGGTTATGTGGTCGTGGTGTTCTTCCTTTCTATGCTGTGGCGACGTTAAATTCCGCCACTCCAGTAAAAAAAAATTTCAACAAAGGATCGGCCTCTATATCGCTGTCAGGCCATTGAGAGCACAAAATAAAATGAGAAAACCACGGCAAACAAGCGAAAAGCATGTGTTAAAAGAAAAAAACGCAAATTAAAAAAATTGGCATAAAGATATACATAAATATGTAAATTACCACACTAAATGGTAGCGTTTTTTACGTGTTTAACTTGTGAAAAAGTTAGTTCTACCGTAGAAAGAGTTAAAAATTCTAAAAACGTTTAACGTAAATTTTGTTTTTTGCTAATGTCTCTTGCTAATTTCAACCTATATCATACTGTGTTCATTTATATAGTTCTTTCATACACGACTAGAATTTTCTTTCTGTCATTCTTTAAAATACCGCAGATTTTGGTATACCCAAGACATTTTATATTTGTGTTTTTAAATGTCTTCTACCATCTAGCAGTTTCAATGTATCCTCATGACTCCGAATGACCAGATACCGCTGTTGCTTATCTCTCACAAAGATGGTGTTGTGCTTCTTTTTTAGATATTGTAGTATGGATATGGTTCACTTTTCCTTAAGACCTGGAATTTTGGAGAAAGAAAGTGCTTTCCTTACTGCTTCCACCTTGTTAATACGATACATTATTTTTGCATCAGTCACAACTCTTATGTTAATTATTCGTTTCTTTAGATGTCTTAATGTCTGGCCTTTATACATGTCTTAAATTTGTGGAGTATCAGTATTGATTGTCTTTACTTAATATAGATCTTTCATCATTTCATATAAGCGTGTTCTTATTCTTTTATCGCCGGTCTTTACTGGATCTTTAGTCAGCTGTTTTTGTTGCTTCATTCCTTGTCAGTTTCTGATAAAAAAGTAACTCAACTACTTTTGTAAGGTTTACTTTTTTCATTAATGATCTCCGTACCCTTCTTTTGTGTGCAATGATGTACATTGCCTTTAATGTGTTTGAAACTTCGCATATTCCATCTTTTTCCCTTTGTCTTTCTGCATTCCCTTTCATAAAAATATTCCCCGCGCTCTCTCACTCATCCGCTGCCCCACTCACATTGCACTATTGTCATTGTCTGAAGCCCTTCTATATTTTTCATCTATTTAGTTTCTACCACTAACCTTACTATAATATTAGTAAAGACACACTCACAATACACTCCTATTGTTATCATCTTTATTATAGTCTCCATTGACATCTATAAAATGAAGAAGAATAAACAAAAATTAACTAAATTAGAATAGCACTCATTTTCAAACCACATTACCTTACTTTGTTACATCTTTGCTCCTAGAGGTCGCTTTCGTATAAAAATTACGTATTCTTTTGAAAACAATTTATTATTTTTCATATTTCGCAAAGGTTTTAAAAAAGTGATATAATATGTTAAATTTCATAAAATTTTACCAAATCCTCTCAACATAGAAGAGTTTCACAAAATTCATGAAATTTAAAAAATCCTTAAAGTACTATAATTTTATAATTATAGAGTGTAGCCAAACCCGTCAAAGCAGCAGCTATACCCAGAGCCAATTTCTTATTGATGAGAGAGCTGGAATAGCGGCACTCGGGCTTGAGAAGCTTTCCCGTACCATCAACACAGTCAATTCATCTACATACTTTTTTGTAACTAGGTTTGACATCCTTGTTTTCCGCTTCACATGCTTTCTGGGATCGGTGTTTATTTTAATCTACCACGGTAATTGTCTCTCTTGTTCCTGCTGCTGTGTTTTCTCTTCCTGGTTTAGGTTTGCATTCTTGTGTTTTTGGCAGCATTATATTCGCAGTCCTCGTTTGCGTATTCTTCAGCAGTTGTGTTTTTTAGTTTGCATTTATTCTGTTCTTCTATTGTTGGATTGTTTTTTTTTGCTGTGTATTTATGTCCGTAGTGATTATGGGACTCTTCGTTAAGATTTTTGACGACTTCCGACGGATCTGTTAGGGCATGGAGATGCACCTGCATTGTCCTTCTGCTGCTTCAGCTATTTGTTTGAGAGCTCCGCTCGCATTTGTTGGGTTGCTGTGCCAAGGTACGACCTGTCCAAGCTGCTATGTCGGCTGGCTTTAGCTGCCAAACTCCATATTATGCCAGTTTCAAATAATAAAAAAATTTTTAGGGCACCTGAATAGCAAATCGTTTCTCCTAGCGAAATTGCCACGCGCTAGCGTTTTAAAAAATTGAAGCCTCGCGCAGCGCAAAACGCAGAGGTAAAATTGACACGAGAAAAATAAGCAAAAGCGTAATAAACCACGTTGATGCTTCATGCGAAAAAAATGAAGACCAAGATGAATACTGTACGAATGTGTTTGAGATTGCGCATCAAAAAAGGCCTCTGCATCACTTACAATGAAAAATTAACGAATTATAAAAAAATAAAAAATTAATAAGAAGTGAAATAAAAAATGATCCAAAAAGTAAAAACCCTAACCCTCACCACCTTAACCCTCAATACCCTAACCCTCACCACCTTAACCCTCAATACCCTAACCCTAACCCTAACCCTAACCCTAACCCTAACCCTAACCCTAACCCTAACCCTAACCCAACTAACCTAACTACCCCCCTCCTACCTACCTACAAAAACTCAAAAAAAAACGGGAAAAAGAGAAAAAAATTTTAGTTGCCAGAAAATATTTTTTACAGAATCACCATTTTTACAAACAACAAACAAAAAATCTCAGCTGGTTTTAGGTGTTAAAATATATCAGTGTAGCAAAATTTTAGCAGGGGGAAAATTTTTATAAAAGGGGGGGTTAATTAAAAAAGCAAGGCCACAAATGCAGCAGAAACCATGCTGAGGGCGAAGTGTTTGTTTACAAGAAAACTGGAATTTATGCAAGCATTATTTTCCCATTTGCAGTCATCTTTTCATTCCTCTTGCTTTGTCTTTTCGGAGCACTTTTTGCCTTCGGCATTTGTTTCTGCAGCTCCCTCTCCTGTTCCTTGAGTTTTCTGTACTTCCCCATCTTTAGGTTTGCACTTTCCTTTGGTTTCTTCAGTCCCATCCCATTTGCAGCCTTCATCTGTGCAGCTTGTGTTAGACCTGTGTTGGGCGCAAGCATTTTTTGCATTTTGATCGTTTTTCTGAGCCTGTGCGGGGTTGGGATTCGTTGTTGGTGATACTGCTGCTTGTGCCTGCGTGTACTGCTCTATGCTGGCGATAAAGGCTCCTGCTTTTTCAGTGTTTGCGCTTAGCTGGCGGCCGATGCTGTCTACTGCCGCTACGCTCTCTTCGTGGTCTTTTATGTCGTTTACTATCTGGTTTAGAGCAGCTATCCAACTGATGTCGTCTATCGTGTTTGCTGCCACTTGGTGGACGTCCGTGTATTTTAAGCAGAGCCCGCTGTTGGCAGAACCACTGCAGGCTGCTCCCGTATCCAGTTTTCCTAATACCGTTGCTGATGAGCTTGCGATGAAGTGAGTCTTAACATTGCTTATTATGCTCGCCAGTCTGGCTGCCGTTATGGTTGTCGGCTTTGCTGTCGGGCAGAGGTTTCTTAGCTCTTGCATCACATCGTTTGTTGGTTGACTGCTCGATGTCCATTGCTGATTTAGGGTTAGATGCTTGTTTCACGCTTGGTCTAGGCCGCTGGATGAATCCTCGCTGCATACGCACACCAGCGCTGCCATCACTGTTTTCGCTTTGTTGTCTTTGGCTGTGCCGTCGCAGTTGGCTTTCCTGTCGCTGCCGGCTGTTGCGTCAAATACCTTGTTAGGTGATAGTGTGTTTTCTGTGGCGACGTTTTCGCCATAGAGAGCTGTATTTATCTTTTCTCTTAGCTGATCGTTAGCTAGGATTTTCTTTGTGTCCTTTATCCTTTGAAGTTCCGCTGCAAGTTTTGATTGTTCATCGGCTAGCTGTAGGACCGCTTGCTTGGCTACTGCCAAATGCTGGACTGTTCTGGAATGGAGTTTGTGTTCTTTGAGTTTCTGCTGTATGCCATCAGCGTCCTTTAGCCTTTGAGCCGTTTGCGACCATTCCTTCCATTTTGTATCCCAATCTTTGTTGGTGTCGTAGCGCTGTGGCTTCGCTGCCGGATATGTTCCCTTTTTGCCTGATTCCTCAAAGACAGACCTCCAACTTTCACCTGCAAGCGACATGTTCAAGTCTAGGAGGCTGTGGTGCGCTGTGTCAGCGTTTTCTTTAGGTTGAGTTAGCAAACTCCGCCCGGCGCCTAATGCCAGAACTTCACAAAGGGCGCCTGCTGCTGCTGCATTGTCACCTGCTGCCACTATTGCATCACCTTTTGTTGCTACAAGTAGCACTAAGATGGCGCTTGTCATGAGTTGTTTGACCATTTTAACTAAATTTCCTCTTGAATGGCGACCTAGTGTTTTGAGAATTGCTGCAGGCTGCTGGTTTTGATTATCGTGTGTGTGGACATGGTGTTTATACCTCTGTGTGAAAACGAAAAAAATTTGTTTAGATTATCTTTGTTTTTTAGTTGCTAGCCAGTAGCGAGCCACCGCGTCGGCAAAGAAAAACAACACTTGTTTGGTCCTGGATCACGCAGCTTGTGTCGTTTCTGTTTACTGCCTTTTACATAGTCGTTTCTTATTTGTCACCTACATGCTATGGTCGGTGCGGGGAAATAGCTTTGAGTTGGAGCTTTTGTGGCTTGAGTTTGCTGCCGTCTCTTGAAAATACCGAATTGCGGTGCATGCTTTTTTATTCCTTTTTTTGTTGTGCCTACCAGGTCATAGTTACATTGCATGCGGAGACTTGCCGGTTCCCACCTTATTTGCTCGGTTTTTCGTTGCTTGCTTTGGCTTGGAATAACTGTCATTGACAAGTGAACTCTGCCCATTGATCGTTTATGGTGCGTAACACTGGGTTTCGTTTGCCTGCACAAATTGATGTGTTCGATGTTAGGGGCAGCTGTTGATACTGGTAAGGCAAGATATGATGAAATGCTATGATGTTGCAACTACTTTTGGCCTCGGTTGGTCCCCGAGTTTGCGCATGCATTACAAAATGACAGTCCTGCATATCCACAGTTAATAAACCCTCAAATTTCAATTTACTCCTTATTACCTCTCCAACCATAGTATCTTCATTAAGTGCTCTAAAATCCATATATGATTCAAAATTTCTGAACTTAATTGGTGCTTTTACTAATTTTTTCAGAGGGTCATAATCAACAATTTTCTTAACTACATCCCTAGATAGTGTCGATGCATAACCAATGGTGTGCCATGTAATTTCATCACTAAAATCTTTATAATATCCAACTGCTCTCCCCATATTTAATTTTTCTCTTGGAAGCAGCTCTAGATATTTTAGATACAATGGCACTCTCATAAATATATCGTTATCTGCTTTTATTATATAGGGATTAGTTTTCTTGAATATCTCTACTGAAAATTTGAACCACAGATACGTTTTTCTACTCATCGTGAGTTCTGCTTCCCAACCCCAATTACCAGCTTCTCCCACTTTCTTATTTGTTGTAGGGTCGACATCGCAAACGGGTAAAATAATAATATCCTGATTTACATAACCCTCTGTTGCAGCAATTTCTCTGAGTTTGCAATTGTTATTTGTGTAAGGTGAAAGAGCATATACTACAAGCAACTTCCCTGTAAAATTATTTGACTTTCTTGCCACTTCAGGATAACTCCAACACGTTTCTCTTTGAATATTCCTTCTTCTAAAATCTCGTTATTATCTATTAAAGGTATTAGAGCTACAACCAAATAATCTTTGCTTTTCCAAATCCTCCTTACATCCTGCGTAACAAATCTCATATAGTCATTTTCTATTATTTCAAGTGAAATAGGATAATCCTCACAAAACAAGTTATATAGTGACGTAAATAAATTAATCCCCATAACAATAAAGGATAAACAGCCTATTATTGCATGAATTCTTTCTATATATTTCATAAGACAATACTTCTATACTAAGGAAAGACTTTAAAATTCTTATAAAATGATAGAATATTTTGATAGAAGAAGGCAGTTGTGCAGAAAATATGATTAGTTATGAAGTAATGTTTACAAATATATATATATATGCAGCGCTCTGATATTTTTATGATGTAGCTGACAAACAGTGTGTTCTCAGTGTTTTAAGATTATATCTCATCAAGGACCTGCCTTTTTTGTTTTTTTAATTTATATTCAAGGACAACTGCTGCTAGACGCTACATGAACCCCTATGTACATTATGATAAAAATTAAATAGCCAGATACACTAGTTGTCCTCACGTTTACTATAAATTTTAAGCCTTTGTGCTGTAAATATGCCGACTATCTGCTTTCCTAAATTTCGCAGTGGTGTAACTTCCTCACCAAATCCAATGTTGTTGCGTATCCCGTGCCGATATAAATTTGGTCTGTACACTAGAGTCTTCCTGTTCCTAAATTGGCCTCGGCACAACCACCACATGTATAATGATGCTGACCTTCGTGGTTTCGTTTGAGCCCACACATATTCCATATCTAACTGTCTTTGTATTTCTGCACTTCGTTCAATGTAATCCACAGTGTTCGCCTACTCACTTACAAACATTGCGTTTTTTATACTTGCAAGTGTCTCTATTTTGGCCGTGTATTGCCCTTCAACCACTACCCTTATTATAATATTCGTATACACACACTCATAACACTCTTCTATTATTATTATTATTATCATTATTACTATTATTATTGTTGTTGCTCTTATTAAACGTAAGTATATACATACTTATAACAGAATACACTCTCCATATTCTATCACCATAAAGCTCCGCAGCAATAGATATATATTAAGAAGAATTTACAAAAATTTCAAGTTTTTATATCTTTGAGCTTTTAAAAATTTTTAACCAGTTGCAAAAGTTTTACAAAGGCGTTCAAATATATAAAATTTAAGCAATTTTACAAATTCCATAAAATTGAGAAAATATGCTTATACATACTTAAAATTATATATAACTGTCAAACTATGCAGCCATAAGAGCCAATCTCTTATTGACTAGAAAACTACCATTTCTGCACATTTCTTTTTCTAGATCAGGCTCATTATCTTTGCCTTTTTCCAGCCACAAACAGGGTTTAGGCCAGCAGTATTGCGCTTTTCGCAACTAGTTTTATCCCCATGTTGCTTACAATTAGGGTCTGCTCCGCTTGTTGCTCCATCTTTTCCTGCTTGTGTTGTTTGTTGTTCTACTGCTGTTGTATTCAATTTGCAGTGGGGACCATCTTTGTCATCAGAGCCTTCCCACTTGCAGTTTTCATTCTTTCTGCAGTCAGCCGCTGCTTGTATCGCTTCACATTCTTTTTGTTTACTTGTCAGAGTTTCCGCTTCCGCTTATACTGTGACTTCTTTTTTGTGAGCTGTTTCCGTCTCCAGATGTAAACTATTTGCCGTTAGGTTTAGTGCTTTTAACTGCGCTTCAAGTCTTCTGATGTCTCCTTTCGTTTGCGTTGCCGCTTCCCAGCTGTCGTGGGCTTCCTTTAGCGCGACGTACCATGGGATCGAAATGTCCGGCCCTGTTAGGTGGGCTTCCTTGTATTGAACACAAGGGCCGTTGGTGCTGTCGTGATGTCCGCTGCACTTTCCAGCACCTGTGCCGTCTAGAGTCCCTAGCATCCGCCTCTTTGCGCCGCTGGTGCCCCTTGCGACTGATATGCGCATTAAAAACTTGTTCATGGCTGCATTTAATTCCGCTGTTGAAAGTGTTGCCTTCGTTGTTTGCAGCTGGCATTTTGTGAGCAAGGCCGATATTATCGGCGTTGCGTTACTTGTCGGGTCCCAATTTGTGGTCGCTACTGCGCCGCCGCTCCAGTCTTTACCGCAGGCTTTATGGCCGGATACGTCTGAGGCGTGCTTGCCGCAGATACAAAGTAGGTCCATCGCAAGCGAGCTGCCTGCGTCTGCCACGCCTTCGCCGTTAGTTGGCCCGCATGCTGCTTCTCTGCTGCCGGCGCTCGTTTTGACTTCAGTTGCGCTCATTTTAGGCCCGTAAAAGGCCTCCTTGAGCTTGGCGTTGATTTTGTCGGCATTTAGTTTAGCTCGGGCGGCCACTAGCTTTTGGTGCAGTTTGTACGCTTCTTCTGCGACCATAGAAATCTGTCGCCTTGCTTTAGTTGCCAATTGTGCTTGCTTCCACCTCTCGTACTCTGCTTTTTTGTTTCCTTCAATTTGTTGTTTTGCTTTTTGTATAAAATCCCACTTGTCCTCCAGTCCTTTGGCTGCTGAAGCCGCTTCTCCTGTTAGCTGATCTATTTTTTTGGCCTTGTCTACTCTGGCCTGCAGTCCATCTTCCGCTACCGACATGTTTATGGCACCTATATTGGCGGCTAGTGCGTCGGCGTCTGATTCTGTCGTTGGGATGGTGATCGTACGTTTTGCTATATTTATGAGCATACAGAGTGTGGCAAAGTCCTCCTCGCTTTCTCCGCCGCTTATCGCTGCTTGGCCGATGTTCGCCACTACGCAGAGAAGAAAAATGGTTACCTTTATTTGGCTTTTGGTCTGCATGCCGGCTTAGCTGTTTGTTTTGAGGGACACGGGTGTCTTAGGTTAGTCTGTCAACACTGGGACTTATTTTGAAAAATGCAAGGAGTAAAAAAGCTGCGTATCCAGTGTTGCTTGGTGTTTCAAGTTCCCTGTTCCAGCACATTTTCTCTCCTGCTTCCTGCACTGTGTTGCAAAAAAAATACTCTTTTGAGGAACATGGTGGTGCTGGTCTTTAGTATTTTGTGTTGTAAGCTGCGGTGTTTTGAGCCGCTTTATATAACCCCTCTGCAGCGACTTTTTCTTGCTGTCGCTGCCAGAAGACATAAGTGGTAGGGTCTTCTGACCTTTGGGGGGAAGCTGCTTAGATTCTGTGTATGTTGTGTAGCCTGCTTCCACTGTCACGTCACGATGCCTTGCGACGGTTGTTGGTTATATATCCTGCAGTGCGTATTTTAGTTGGAAAGTAAGTCTCTGCGCCTTGTTGTTGTCTCCATCAGCCTACAGATTGCTAGCGCGGAGCAGCTGTTGAGTGATCCGTGAAATATGCGGCGGAAATAGCTGGGCATGCAGCATAAGTTTTCGCTTCTTGTTGTTGGTTGGTGGTTGCAATTCTGTTATTACATTGCCATGTTGTGTGGCAGTCTCGGCCACACATTTGAGGCTTGACTAGTGAATTGAGTTCTGTCCCATATCTTCTCTTTCATATTCCTTGTGTTTTCCCCTCTTAAAATTCCTTTTCTATTCCCTATCTCATTTCAGGTTGCAACACAAAAATTTTTTCCCATTGTCTTTCTACGCCTCTCTGTCGCCATTTCCTCCTAATATCTCATGCTTGTCGATGATCTAGAGTGACAACCACAGGCTTATTTTTAAATTAACACCCACAGAAATGTGTTCCAATACACAAACTCTGCTACTGGTTGCTTTTTTAATCCGTTTTGTTCGCAAAACAGTATGGATGAAGCTTGTGGTTTGCTGACCGGGATGTTGCCACTTGTAAACTTGGTGTTACATCAGGGCTGGACATTACTGCCTGACTTTGCGGACGCTAAAGTGCATCTGCCCTTGCCACCCAAGATGCAACACCACATGCAGCTGTATCTTCTGAGTTCTATATAGTGACCTCTAAGTGCAATCTTTCCGCCACTGTCAGTTTCATTCCACTCTACCTTTCTTTATTTTAAACTTCTCGATATATAAAACTTTCAGGGTAATGAAATACTGTGTATAAATGGATGGAATTTTTATTTTCGATTTTATAAAATTAAATCAATTTCACTCTTGTAAGTCACCTCTATTCTAATACTATACGTTTTCTATTTGCCTTATATTGGCAAGCGTTTGCACTTTGTAACATATAAAACAATGAAATGCTTTCTTTTATCGAATAACTTCGACAATTGGTCTCTCCGAAAGCGCCATTAGTTTTTATTCTTTCTACACTATATTACGATGAAATATTTTTTATTTCTTGTTTTCTTATGTAGGTTTGGTGCATTCTTCGACTTGCTGTTTTTTCTAAATGTGCTTTTGGTTTTTGCACCTTTTGTAAGGTTAAAAGCATTTTTAGCTGGCTTTATGCCGTTTATCGTTTGCTTGTGTTATTACTTGTCAAAGAGGGAAGTTTAGAGAAATTATGTGCCATTTACCTGCTGCATTCTTTGAATTAGCTTGCTAAGTGTCACGTCTTTTCATTCCGCTTTTTCTTTTCTTATTTTTCATCTCCTGCAGCTATCACTGCTGTAACGTACCGACCCCAATCGGTCTACACACTGTATTTTGTATCACATGTTGTCCCATCCTTCTTCTTGTGTATCATTATGCCCAGCATCATGTTTATTTTTTGGATCGCCATACTAAATTATCTTCTTTTCATTTATTTTAATAAAAATATACACCGATCTATCTCACTCACTTACTCTCATTAACCCCTTTTAATGAGTGTAAGTGTTTCTATCCTTGACCGTGCATTTAGTCTTTAGCATCACTTCTATAATAATATTCGTATATACACACACTCACAACACTCTCCTATTATTATCATTACTATTATTATTATTATTATTATTATTATTATTATTATTATTATTATTATTATTATTATTATTATTATTATTATTATTATTATTATTATTATTATTATTATTATTATTATTATTATTATTATTATTATTATTATTACTCTAAATAGTACCCAACAACAAAAAATAAAACTGAGAACATAAAAATTTTAAATAAATTTTAAATGAAAAACAAAGCTTAAAAATCCTATGCCTAAGCACTTGTAAAAAACCAGAGCAAAAAATTTAAAAACTTAACAAGAGAAAAGGAATAAATTTTAATTTAGTATAAAAATTCACACGCGCATTCACAATTTTTACAAAAAAATATTAATAACTTTTCGGTGAACTTTTACGTGTTAAAATATATCAAGTAGAAAGGAGAGTTGAGAGGGAGATTATGCTAGAACAAAAAATGCAAGCAAAAGAGGGGCCTTATTAATGGTAAAAGAATTGCTTCCTGTGGTGTTTGTGGTTTTACCATATGCTTCAGCTCCCTGTGTCCCTGCTTCATTTGTCTGTCCTTCCCCATCTTTAGGTTTGCACTCCCAATATGTATCACCTTTTCCTTCCCATATGCAACCCTTTTCTTCACAGGTCTTCTTTAATTTGTGCTTCTTGCATTTACTTGTGCTACAGGTGCTAATTTGTCGTTTGTTGGTTCACTGTCTTTTTTTGTGTTTGCTGAAAAACCAGCTTCATATAGGTGCCAAACACTTAGGTTCATTGTCGTTAGCGTGTTGATGGTGGCAGTAATGTCTGATTCGGTTGCTGCTGTTGGCGCTGTTTCGATTGCCTGCCGCACTTCTGTTTACCAGCGGATTTCGGTGTTTGCTGCTGATTTTGTCCATGGGGCATAGTTTACACAAATCTGTTTGGTCGCGCCGCTGCAGCCTGTAGCTGTCGTATCTGCCCAACCGAGAAAGTATTTGTTGTTTTCTGTCCTGGTCGTGGTTTTGTGTTTGTTTTCTCCAATGAGCGAGACGAGGCTTGTAAGCGCCGCCTGTAGAGCTGCTGCTGTGACTTTCGTTGGTGGTGCTGGACACTCCGTCATCAAAGTATCCCATTTGCTGTTTATGGTGGTATGCGGTGTGCGAAAGTTGGCAGCTGCTGTGTCCGTGCCATGGTTGCTGGTGCCGCAGTTTTTCATAGTGGCAACTCCATCTAGGCAAAGACAGAATAAGTCGTTAATTAGCGTTTTTCCGACGTTTGTGTCTGCCATCGGCGTGAACCTGGCGCCTCCGCAGTTTTTTGTCCTGTCGCTTGAAGCCGCGTCGCCGAAAATCGCTTGCACGTTGGCCTCTGCTAGCAAGGTGGCACCTGCGCTTAACTCCGGCGGCTTTTCTTCTTTTCCCCACACTGCTTTGAAAAGGAGTTTGTTTGCCGTGGCCGTGGCAGCTTCGACCTTTTTGATCTTGTCCTTCAGCGCCGATATCAAGGCTGCTGCCGCCTTCGCTGTTTCGTTTATTTTCTTTGCTGCTGCTATGCCCACTGGAGTTTTTGGCAGCGCCTTGTCACCTTTGTTAAGTCCTTCTGTGCCTTCCTTTGCTCGTTTTTCTACCTCTGTTTTGTTGTCGTAAGCTAGTATCTCCGCTCGCTGTATGTCGGCCTCTAGCTGCGTTGCTTTGTCTGCAACTTTTATCTCTGTACTATCGAAGCCCTTAGAGGCTAGCCGAATTAAGTTACAGAGCGCTCCAAACTCTTGTGCGTTTTCGGCCTATTGGTCATCGGCTGCATCGCCAATGCTCGCTCCGTGGAACATTATTGTGGCTGCTGCCGCCGTTAGGTACATGAGCTTGTCCATCTCTTCTGCTCTTTCTTTTTGAATGAACATGTACAGAAGGTTGCCTGTTGATCAGAAAGAAGGGGTTGCACCAAGATTTTGTGCTCCCTGGTCGTTTAGCAATTTCCCATCAATGCTGTTTGGTGTCTGGGGTCAACAGCGAACGTTGGGCTGCTTTGTTGAAGATTTTTAGGCAAAAAAGAGGGTGTTGCTTTTTCATGCAGGAAGCTTGATCTCCGTGCTGTGCTGTGATGCCTCCGCCTGCTTGAACTGCCCTTGGTGTCTGCTGCTATTAGTTTTCATGGAACTTCTTACGCTTCCACAAACAAATTCACAAAATAAACTCTGCTGCATTTGCCGTTCCCCTCTATGCTTTTCTACTGTCATCTTCTTGAAACATCATAGACATTGCCTAATTCTGCTGGAAATCCCAGCAGTTTTGACAGCCAACACTATAGTCACATTATATCCGCATAAACACATTCTATTGTTGAGTCTGTAGTAGGTTCTGGCTTTTTTGCTCTAATATTGCTGTTTTGTCCGCTATCTGTGCCCATATTTTTAGTTTTTTCATATTACAGCGGGTTTGGCGCTATTAATCTATCCTCCAAAGTCGCTTCCAACACTTCTAGTTTCTTCGCTGAGTTTTGGGTGCATATGATTTTGTTACTGTGTTTTCTGAAAGAGCAGTAGGTACAACTTTCCAAATACTATGAGTGTCATTAAAGTGTGATTCAACAGTTTCTATCACCTACAATTCGCCTGTTAGTCCTGGATTTGAATCACTATCGTTACAAAAATGATACACTCTCACAACTCTCTCCTATCATTATCATTATAACTGTTATCATTACTATCATAATCCTAACTAATATCCATAAAAAATGAACCGTATTAGAATAACATTCATTGTTAATACAATATCATTATAATACATTACACCTATAGGCAACTACTGTACATATTTTAATAAAATTTTCGTATTTTTAAAAATTTTCTCATTTCTTCAATTTATGTTTTTTTCAAAGTTTTAAAATATATCTATGTTTATTAAAGTATAGCAAACTTTCTAAAATTGTAAGTTTCGAAAATTAAAAAATTGGCAATAAAAACGCCAAAATACGCAAAAATAAAATTAAAAATGGTTAAAAAACCTAACCCTAAAAATTTTTAAAAAGATGAAAGAAAGAGAATTTCTTCCATCAGGAAAAAATAACAGCTAGAGTCAGAAACTTTACAGAAACACACATTATTATTCAGGATAACTTTTACGTGTTAAAATATATCAAACAGAAAAGCTCCTAAGAGTTTTACAGAGGCAAAAATGCAAGAAAAAGAGTGGAAGCTTTAATGACAAAAGAATTGCTTCCTGTGATGTTTGTTTGTCCATCCTTCCCTCCTTTTCTTGGTCTGCTTTTTCTGCTACCTCTTTTTGTCTTTTTTCGATGATCTTGCAAGTGTCGTTTTTCCATTCGAAACCTTTAGTGGTGCTGCATTCTTCCTGTTCCTTGTCGTTGCACTTTGGTGGTTCTGTATCAGTGACTTGACAATAATCTTTCGGGGTGTGTTTTGCCCCTAGTTCGCATGTCGTTTTGTTTAATTGCAGCTGCTGTTGCAAAAACTGCAGCTGTGCTCCTCGCAGATTCTCTTCCTCCTTGTTGTGGCTTTTTATGAATCGCTGTAGTTTGGCATGCACTGTTTTGAGGTCTGCCGCCGTTATCGTTAGTTTATTTTTGGGGATATCTTTGTGGAATTCGTCCTTTGCTATATCTTTTGGGTCGGGTGTTGGGGTCTCGTCACCTTCCAGTTTGATTTGCATTTGCGTATCGGCTTCTACAGTTGCGGCGGTTCTGTCAAATGCTGCTATGTTGTTTTCGCACTCCTTTTATGTGCCCGCTGTTACACCTGCTTTGCCATTGGGCCCCCAGTCTGTGCTTGCTATCACGCGGTCGCTGTTGGGGGTTGTAAAGAGTCCGCCTCCCCATTTAATTTGCGGATTGTTGGTTTGGCTGTTAAGGTATACATTTTTGTCAGCGGCTCCGTTCTGAAGTTTGCAGTTAGTTTCGCTGGTGTGGGCTCCGCCGCTCTGCAGGTTTCCAAGCGCTTTGTACGGCGTATTTAGGTCGGGCCTTGCCTTGTTTTCTAGTGATGCCGCCTTTTTGAGCTTGTCATTGGCATCTAGGCATGGGACGTTGGCTGCTGTCCGTTCGCTGCCGGTTTTGTACCAGCACCTTGTGCCTTGCTGTCTGTGCGCTTGATAAAAAACTTGGACAAACTCTTCAATGCGCCCGGCTAACATTCCGTATGTTGCCGCCGCTTTTGTCGCTTCTGTTGTGAGTTGTTCCGTAACGGTCTGCCGGTCCGTCGCTGTCTTTGCTGCAAGAAGTGCCGTGAACTTCGCTCCTGGTGTCCATTGGCTGCTGTCGCCGTGTGCCGCCGCTGTTATGTCACTTGCTAGCTGTCGTAGTCGGTCTGTGTTGCTGACAAACTCTCTTGTTTTATCTGCGACATAACCTGCCGTTTCCTTCATCCTGTTGCTGAAAAGGCAGACCTTTACTGCCGTTTCTACCGTTAACCCTTTGTGTTCGTTCGTGGCGTGTACATTTGTTATAGGATAGACACCGGTTAATAACAACACTCGAAATAATGTTGTCAGATTGCTTTTCCGCATCTTTTGCTAACACTTAAGTTGGTTATGGTAGGCGTTGTTTATTGGCATTTTTTTTCAGGGGTTCTGCTTGTTTTTACAGGTATCTCGCGTTATGTCCTCACTCATGAGGCAATACAACTTTGTTGTCGGCAATTTTTCTGGAAAAACATAAGTTGCAGATTGTGTTAAAAAATACTGAACTCTCTTTTACCCATTGTCTCTGCATTTTGTTATTCTTTCGGTGTTGAAATTCATGGCTGTTCAGCCGACGGCATATGCTGCGTCATTATATGTTCAGAAAAAGCTAGCCATTTCCTTCTACAGTTATTTCTTTATATTTTTTCCGAATACTATAATTCAAATGTACAAACTGACAATTTTTCGTTTATAAAGAACTTTTCCGCTGTCATAAATAAAAGACCACAGTCTCCACCATTTCTGCTTCCGTTTCATCACGTCCACCGTGACGATAGGTTTAAAATTCCGCATAATTCACATCATTTGCTTTCATTCTTTCTGTGTGTTTTTGTAATAAAATTCGTAATACTCTTTTTCGTTCCGTGTCTTCCATAGTTCGACTCACTTACTTGCTCTCAAAACCCCATTTACATTGTTTTATGTGCTTTCATTTACTTATCCACTTAGTTTTACACAGCATGTTTATTATAATATTCGTATATCCACACTCACAATATTCTCAAATAATTATCATTATTATCATTATCATTATTAATTTCATCATTATTCTTATTATTCTTAGTATTATGACCTTAAGTGATTCCCGTAAAATAAGTGAAATAAATCAAATTATAATAGCACTAATTTTTATACATTATCACGATACTTCCTTATACCCACATGCCACAATCATATACATTTTATCAAAATTTCATATTTTTCAACATTTTAAAAATTTTATCAAAAGGTGTTAAAATATATCAAAATTTAGCAAATTCTCTCAAAATGGCAAATTTCATAAATTTCAAAAAGTTGGGGGAAAATCCTTGAAACTCTCCTTATATTAAGATGGCATCCATACTAACAGCCAATTTCTTATTGACGAGAAAACTAGAATTTTTGCACTTTTCTTCAATCCAGCCACATTTAGCCTTTTGTCCCGGGGCTAGTCCCACATTCTCTGCCTCACATGCCTCTTTTTTAGTGTGATCAGAACACTTTTTACCTGTCTGTATCCCTCCAGTTCCTGCATGTGTTTCTTGTTGCTCTACTTTGTCATATTAAATTTGCAGTGTTTTCCGTCTTTTTCATCAGGTCCTTCCCATTTGCAGTTTCCATTGTTTTTGCAGTCAGCTGCTTTTGTTATTCCTTCGCATTCTTTTTGCTTGTTTAAAACTGCGTCACTGTCTTTTATGTCATTTTGTTTTACCGGGGGTTGTGTCACTGCCGTTAGTGCAGTGAGAGCAGCTATTTCACCGTGGGCGCCGTATGCTAATTCAACTGCTGCCGCAATTGCAGCCTTTGTTGCTTCAGCCTTTTTGAGTGCTGCCTGTCTTTTCTCTATTAGGCTTGCCGCGGTGTATAAGTCGGCTGCAAAAGTTAGTTATTTGAAGTTATCTACCGTGTTTGTGATTTCTCTATTTTACCTTACACACAATCCGTTGTCAGGGCTGCCGTCGCATCCCGTCTGTGCGTACCAGCCTAGGTATCCTATGTTGCTTGCTACTCGGATTAGGGAATGGATTTTGTCTCTGCTGAGATGATCGCTTGCGCTGTTGCTTTGTGTGCAGTTCCTTTTGGAAAACCGCCGCGTAATTTTCCCATTGCAGTTCTTAGATTGCCGTTTGCTGTTGTCCACGCTGTTGCTTGTGTCGCGTTGGCTATTAGTTTGCTGCTTTCGCCGCCGGCGTTTTTCTGCTGTACCCCCTGACGATGCCGGCCACCTCAACGTGGTTCCAGGGTCCAGTACCCCGTATCATCGGGGGAAGCCAAGAGCCAGCAGCGTTCCTTTCATGGGGAACACTGCTGTGCTCCGGCTACGGCATCATACAGCACAGGGATCAGCAGCGTCTTGTTGGGACACCGTTCTTCATTTGTCGGTCCCGGGGCACGTACCAGCGTGCCATCAGCAGTATCATCCGCACTAAGATGCTGCTTTCCGGTGATGTGGAAGAGAATCCCGGCCCGTCGTTGTGCGGGATGCAGTGGAACTGCGCCGGGCTATCTCAAGGAAAGAGATTAGCACTCCACAAAACCCTTGTTGATGAGCGGATCGCCTTTTGTCTGTTGAGCGAGACAAGGATGACGCCTGGAGAGGCGGGTTGCTTTAGCGTTGCTGGCTACCAACATCACGGAATAGCTTGTAACTGCAAAGGAGGTGGTGTATCAATACTAGTGAGGGAGGACCTACCAGTCGAGACCGGTATGGCCCTTGTTGGTCGCATTGAACAAGTGCATGCAACAATTCACCTTGCACGTGGAACGGCGCTGACTGTCACGTCGGCATACATCCCACCAAAACACACCTTCACGGCAACTGACCTAGATACGCTTCTGACGACTGACGGTGCCCAGCTCATCGGTGCAGACGCTAACGCACACGCGTTGGCATGGGATCGCGCGAGCCCACCAAATACCAAGGGTGAAACCCTCACACAGCGGTGCATTGACAACCAGTTTCTGGTCTGCAACACTGGTGAGTGCACCAGGTACGCGCGCCACCACGGGGAGTCCACCCCTGATGTGACACTGTCAAGGAATTGCACAGTGTACACGTGGACATCGCTGTATTCTCCCGATAGCGATCACCATCACATATTTTTCGACGTTATCGTTGGAGACGACACAGATGCACTGAGTTGCCCGCGGCTTCGAAAGCCCATGTACGCATGGCTAAAAGCTGACTGGAGGAATTTCCGTCTCAAGGTTGACGAGCTCTGCAGGAAAATTGGTAGAGAGAAGAACGTCAACACCCTGGAACAGAAATTGAGCTCCGCCATCCGCATTGCGACGAAGGTCTCCGTCCCCCGTGGCTGCAGAGCAACGCCACCACATTGGACACCTGAGCTCGCGAAACTCGATGAAGAGATCGCTGGATGCGGACCCTCCCACCGAAGGGAAAAGTTGGTAGCCACGCGTAAGCAGATCCTGGACCGTACCACAAAGAAGAGATGGAGCACGCTATGCTCCAGACTTGCGGTGTCAGACCGCTGCAGTTGGCACATTGTCAAGAAGATATATGCGCCACGACCACTAACAACACCGGCTGTACTTGTAGATAACGCGGCCATCACGGACTACCGTCAAGCTGAGAGGTTCAGTAAACTGTACTCGTCCCGCGCAAGAAGGCACCCCGACTCACACCCACCGGCACCCATAAAGACGATAGCGAGTGAGTTCAGTCCCATCACGATGGCTGAACTACGGAGATTGATCAAACTGCTACCGAGTGGATCCGCAGCCGGACATGATTGCTTATACAACGAGGCACTGCAACATCTCGGTAGAACAGCGCTGAATGTTGTTCTGAGGCTATTCAATGAGAGCCTACGAACGGGAGTCGTCCCGCCTGCATGGAAGACTGGTGTTATCATCCCCATCCTGAAGGCCGGAAAAAAGGCGGAGGACCTCGATTCTTACAGGCCTGTGACGCTCACGAGCTGTCTCTGCAAAGTCATGGAGCACACAATTGCCGCGAGACTTAGAGACACTGTTGAGTCCCAGCTGACGCCGCAGCAATCAGGCTTTCGCCCCGGATGCTCAACACTCGAACAACTGCTGCACGTCCGCGCTGCCCTCTGCCGTCCAACGCACCAATATCGTACGGGTGCTGTATTTGTTGACTACGAGAAGGCATTCGATACAGTAGACCACGACAAAACTGCGAGGGAAATGCACAGAATGAAGGTATCACCCCACATTGTGAAGTGGTGCGTATCATTTCTGAGTAACCGAACTGGCAGAGTGAGATTCAAGGAGAAGCTTTCCAGAAGCAGAACATTTGAGCGAGGAGTGCCACAAGGAACTGTCCTTGGCCCAATCATGTTCATTATTGTCATGAACTCGTTGAGCCAACGCCTTGCAGAAGTGCCATTACTGCAGCACGGATTCTTTGCAGACGACCTAACGCTACTTGCGAGCCACACAGAGAGGGATGTCATCAACCACACACTGCAATGCGGCCTCAACGTAGTGTTACAGTGGTCAAAAGAGTACTTCATGTCTGTCAACGTAGCGAAAACAAAGTGCACACTCTTCGGGTGTATAGAGCGCCACCCCCTTACATTACAACTGGACGGTGAAAGAATAGGAGCTGACAGGACACCGAAGCTTCTAGGAGTAACATTCCAGTGTCTGCAGGGGATGGCAACACATACGGCCGAAACGAGACGCAAGATGGACTTCAGACCACTGCAGATAGCAACCATCTCAGCTTCTACATGGGGGCCAAGACGACAAGTGCTGAGAGCTTTTTATCTAGCACTCACACAGGCACACACCATGTATGGCATTGAGGTATGGTACTGGGACGCTTCGGAACGAAGTCGCGACCTCCTTGCAGCAGCGCAACACAAAGCCAGTCGCATCATAGCTAGCATACCGCATGGGACGCGCAATGAGGACTCTCTGCTGGAAGCAAACCTCCTGCCACTCAAGACGACCACTCTTGTGCGCATCATGAAATTCATGCTGATGTGTGAGTCACGAGGCGGATGTTTGCGTCGCAGTTCTGAGGAAGTATATCACAGCAAACACCCAGTCAGAGCCCTACACTCCCGCATCATGCGGTCCTATCCCCACCTCCGCATTGAGCCACGCGAGCACCCACTAGAGACATCGACGCTCCGCCACAGCTGCCGACGACTATTTCACACGCAGATAAAGCCTGTGTGCGCTGATGACCCTGACGATGTCAAAAGGGAGGCTTCCGAAAAGTGGATTGCACGGCATTTTTCACGGAGGGGGAAGGAGCCACCGCGACGAGAGCACTACGAATTGTGAACTGATGGATCCGTGTCCCTCGGTGAGGAGTCCGGAGCAGCTGCCCTGCTCTATAGAAACAATACACTGATTTGCGCACCCAAAACCGGAGCAGGGGAACTCTAATGCAGTTACAGAGCGGAATGCGTAGCATTAGAGATAGGACTGCAACGGCTGCTGAAATGGCTTCCGGCATACAGAAGCACACCGAGCAGGTTGTCCATCTTCTCTGACTCGCTGTCAATGTTAAAAGCACTGCAGACAGGCCCCCTAGCCGTAACGGACCCAATTCTAAGACGACTATGGAGGCTTCTGCTTCAAGTTCAGAGAAGGAAGGTGCGTATCCGACTGCAATTTGTGTTTGGCCATTGTGGCGTGAAACGGAATGAGGTTTGTGATGAAATGGCCAAAAAGGCCGCAGATTTACCACAGTTGCGAGACACATGGATCCCCGACATCATTGCTTATGCGAAGCGAGTGCTTAGGTCGGAAGAAGTCCATGAGAACACTCATAGGTTTGGTATCACGGGCAACCACTTTCCAACAAAACATAAAGAAGAACTGCCGAGGGAAGAAGAAACGGCACTGGCACGCTTTCGGGTTGGGTCTTCAAGACACTATGGATGGATGTTGCGAAAGATCAACCCGAGTGTGCCCTCACAGTGCCGATGGTGTAACCAGAAACATGCAGCGATAGGACCAACAATACAATACAAACAACCCCACCTGTTGCGACATGCACTCTTCAGAAAACCTCCGAACCGACCAAATGTACGGAATGTGATGCCACATACCAATGCCGCTCGAGTGCTGTAACGCACATGGTAAACAAACATGGGTTTGTGCGAGCTGATGCCCTCCGGAGGATCAAATACGGCGATGCAACACCTGCAGTGGACATCCCCCCGGAACCCTCTCCAGTGGTGGCGATCGTTCCTCTACCATCGAGCACACGAGTCCCGATGAGACTGCAGGTGCTTCATTGTACCCTCTGTGCCTCCAAATTCGCAGTGCCAGGCCGACTATTACACCACCTTAGAACAATACATGGCATAGGCAGCGGTAGTTGCCGCGTGAAAAGGGGGCGAGAGAACGAAAACTCATTGCAAGGAGATGGTAGAGCCCCAGCAGCGCCAGCCTCTCAGGATACACGGAAGCTGCCGTTTCAATGTGACCTGTGTGAGGCGAGCTTCGGTACACGCTCTTCCCTGTCACTACACAAGAAATTCAAACATAAAAGCATAGTGACTGAGGACGGTACCGTGGTGGTGGTGCAATTCCCTCGTAAGCGTGCCCGTGAGGGAAATGTTAACGTCCCGGGGAAGGGCGAGGTGCAGTGTGGTGTGTGCCAAAAAGTGCTCAGTTGCAGGGACTCCCTCATCCGACATTGTAAGGCTTTCCACAAAGGTGAGGGAGTCGAGCTTAAATGCAGCAAAAGCACAAAATTGTGTGCCACTGATTCCCCGCATACAAACGCATCCATGTTGGTGTGCCAGACATGCGGAAGGCAGTGTGCTAGCAAAACTGGCCTCACCCTACATCAAAAGAAGATGAACGGTATGAAGGTAGAGCGCGCTGTTACCAGCCAACGCGGCGACTGCGAAGAAACGTCGCTGCACTTAATGAGCTGTCCCGGTTTGAAGGAGTTACGTGTCAGGTTTGCGGTAGAAGGTGTGTGTGTGTGCAAGATGTATGTTTCTCTAAAAGGCTGGCGCAATTTCTCATTGCGGTTGAACGGAGCCGGCCGCAGGTGAAGTCCTCACCTAATGTAACAGTCATACAACTCACTCTCCCTTCTGCAACTTCCCCCCTTATTTCCGAGAGTGGAGCTAGCAGGAAAAGCACCGGACGCAGGAATAGTCCAGACACCCTCAGAGACAGAGAGGGGTATGCAGTCAACAAGCAACAGAAACAGAAAGAGAGGGAGAGGGAGAGAATAATAAACGAATAACAAAAATCAAAACAAAAGGATTGCTAATTGACATCTTTTGGAGAGTCCGGGGTGGGTGGCTTCTCGCCCGATCTGCTGTATTCCATTCAAATGCGGAGTTACAACAAAAATTATAGAGGGTGTGTTAGGCTTAATAAAAAAGGGAGACTCTGCCACAGTCGACAGATCGATAGCATCTCAGGGCTCTACAGTGATGGCTGATGGCCGCGCCAGTGGGGGGAAACTCTCACGAAGGCACGAAGAAAATTTCAAAAAAAATAATGTCCTTATATTAACGGAAAATCTGCATTCACACTATGAACGCTTACTTTCTTGTTTAAGCGCTTGACATCAGGATTCATAAGCAGAATAAAAAACACAGTTGTTATAATCTCTCTAGTTGTAGTTATTATTTTTTGAGTAAAATATGGAGAATCTGTGGTTCCTCCTTCGCCTTTTTGTGGGGCTGTGAATACTGTTGATTTGTTTTTTTCCTGTGTAGAGCACTATCATAGCACATAACGTAAAGTGTTTATTAGCCATGTACATAGCACTAAATCTCTCCATCTCTGTCCACTCCATCATCTCCTGTGCATTTTCAGTTCATTTGTTTTTTAATTAAAACTAACCATGTTTTGTCTACATTTTTCTCTCTTTCCTTTAATAATATTGTTCGTGCTTACTCTCACACCCCCTCTTGTTGCCATTGCACAAAAATATCGCTTTAAGGGTTTTTTTATTCTCGTCCATTTATTCTTAAACAATGCTCTTATTATAATATTTGTATATACACACTCACAACAGTCTCCTATTATTATTATCATTATTATTATTATCATTATTATTACTATTGTTACTGCTCTTGTTATAATATTAGTATATACACACACTCACAACACTATTCTATAATAATAATAATAGTAATAATAATAATAATAATGATAATGATAATAATAATAAAAATGATAGGACCATGGTGTGAGTATATATATAATAATATTATAATATTTAGTGTTTGAAGTCTAAATGATAATCCAATATGGAAATAGTTTAAAAAATGACAAGTACGCAGTGAAAGTAAGAAGGCAAGATGGTGAGTACAAGAGGGGTGTAACAGCACGAAGAATATTATTAAAGGAAACGCAGAAACATAGAGAGGCACGGCATATGCAAAATTTTAAATATAAGCATGACGACACAAATTATCTTACACAAAGGTGTAATGGAGAGGATAATGAGGGAAAGGAAGTTTCAACTGCACAGCGCAGATGAAGTCGCAAAGTTAGGGCGAGGATAGAATCAATCGAACGGCAAGAAGAAATCAATAGTGAATGAACCAACTGGATACGCAAGAGGCAAGCGGTGGAGAGAATGGCGCAGGAAGAAAATATACTCTATATTTCACAAACAAACGTGCAGATGAAACAGCTTAGAAAATAGTTTCCCCACGAATTGTAATAAGATGCCGGTCCCAAATAAACAGTTGTTAAGGGGAAACCAAAAGAAGAATGGATTAGGTGACTGTGAGTATGGGACAACTTTGGTTTCTTCTCATAAGATGTAGAAATAAACACTATCGTTTGTTGTAAACAGAATGATATTATGGGGAGGAGAATTTTAATAGGTGAGCTAATAATAGATTACTTTGAACAGTAAAAAAGAGTAAAAACACATAAATCGCTTAAAATATCACTTCAAATGTTGCCACATGTCCATGAAATACAAAAACCCAGTAATAGTATCTCAAATTAGGCATTGGTATGAGAGTGATAAGTTATCTGTAGTTAAAGGACACCAGATCAGCACAAGAATAAGATATGATGAGACCTTACTTGAACACATTAGGTATCCGGAAAATAAAGTAAGGAAAATTCAATTTACACCAATATTGAAAATAACAAGGACAAGCAGCTGAAAACATCAACGATATAAAAAAGCGGAAGAAAAGTCATGCCCTTTAAAAAGTTGGAGACTTATATTATTACTCTAGGATAAAATGGAAGGTGTTCACAAAATGAAAGTATTACCGAGTTATAAGCTTAAAATTTTAAGATGAAGTAAAAAGTATTTCCATTTAAAAGATCAGAGTTACCAATCGATGAAAGGGATATATTATTTAAATATAGACCAATATAAATTAGATTTAAGAGTGAAAGCACGTCGATAAGCAAAATCTATACCGTGGTTAGCGTCAGTTTCTATGGTGAACCGAATCTCTTCGTAAGTTTATAATATGCAAAACTCACCCAATTAGTGTGATAATTTAAGTATATGCCTACATATATTTTTTGCTGTTTTTTATCTTTACTAATACGAAATTAATTAAATATAATTCTTTTAATATTCTGTGGGGAGTCAATAATTCATCTTTTTATAGAGGCAAAGAGGCGGCGAAGACTAGAATTGAAAATATAAACTATTTGAAAACCATAATTTATCTTGAAAATGTTTAATCATTTTCTTAATTGTTCTGTGGCTATATAGTAAATATACATTTTCATAGGTTTAACGTATAAAAAACACAATTATTTAAGGTTTAAAATTATATTTTTTATTAACGAGTCTTTTATCATAATCGATAAAAAATAATGTCAAAAGATGGCACTGACATTACCCTAAGGAAGAAACGGTAGTTTTCTGGACACTCTATATCTAATATGCTTTCAAACAACCTTTTAATAATGCAGTATTCTCACTCAAACGACTATCATAAATACGCAGCGTTCAAAGTCGAGGAATATAGTTGATAAGTGACATTCAAAACATCTGAAAGTGAGTATCTTACAAAAAGTCCGACACACGCAAGCCAAGGGCGAGAAAGTGGCGGCATATTTAACCAATTTAACAGCATGCAGGATAATGAAACAAAACGGAAAAGGTAGAGGAGTAAAAAAAGCGGCTGCATCTTAAGGTTGCGTACAGATACAGAGTCTTAGCAACTCTTTACCTAAAAGAATTGGAAAATTTATTAGATAAAATCAAGTTTTTCGTTACCGTTTAGAATATAATAAGTATTGGTTAGGAGGAGGAGCTTACATGGCATATTTAAAAGATTTGAAGTGAAGTGATATACGACAGTAAAATCAAACCTATGTTAAACAAGAAAAATTATTAAGGAATCGCCACTTCCAGCAACCATTTAATCTCCCTTATAGCTTCCTCCAGCATCAAGCAAAGCACCAAAAATCCGCCGTACTTGCTAGTCCAAGGACAAAGCCAATGCACGTTTTACTTGGCTATACTACAAACAGCGGAGTCAGGCAGCCCAAAGACACCAACAACAGCAGGCCGGAAACTTAACTCAACTAACTCGCTTCCCTAAACGCGAATGCAAAAAAAGTTGTGCTACTCGGCGGGTTATCAACTCCAAAGCACAAATGAAGCTGAGCCAACCGCCGCCTCACGGAGATACCAAACAAAAAATCACCCAGCTTTACAGGCACCTGGTTAAGGCCTCTCTCACAGCTCATAACGGCACTTGTTTGTGTCGACATGAAGACGAGCCTCCAATGGGTTTTAACTGCTGCAACATGGGTATAATAGAACAGAACACGCAACTTTTAGTTAATTTCAACAACCAACAGCAAGTCCAATAAATAAATCCACTAAACAGCAGCATTCAAACACATAAACACGAGCTAACAACAGATCAGCGGACGCGGGCAACGGAAAGTAACTTACTTCAGCAGTGAGAAGCTTAGACACAATTAGTAATGCTATATCGCATCGTAACCGGCTGTTAAAACCCCTATAGTTTCCCCCCAAGAAGCCTTGAAACTCATCAGCTACCTTATCAACACTAAGAAGAAAACACAGCCAATAAACAGTAAAAATGGAGTCAAGCATTGTTGTAATGCTGGCGATCATTGCCCGACTAGCGTACAAAGCCAGCGGAACTGCCAATGAAGCCGTACCAGCCTACCATACCCTGTGCGCAATTGTAAACATCGCAAGAGGGGAGCCAAAAACGCCAGAAGACACCGAAGGCGCAGCTATAAGTCAGGAAATAACTTTGCTCACAGAACTAAATATAACAGTAGCAGACGACGACTTCTACAACCAGGACTTTAAGGAGGATCCAAATAACAAGATCACAGAAGCAAATTGGGTTAAGCACCGCGCGGCCTGGCATGCAGCAAAAGAACAGATTGCAGGAAATAAGCTTGAGGCCCACGGTCTGAAAATCACCCGGCCGCTCAACAGCCACGCCCGGCAGACAGCGGCAGTTGTAATAAATAGAACCCTGGAGATGGCTCTAGAAAGACGCGAAGATTACAAACCATTAAAGAAAACGGAAGTGGAAGAAGCGCTGCTGACAGCACTCTACGGCCCGACCAAATCGCTATCGCAGACGGCAGGCGAAAGCTTCGGGGCGACGGGGGCCAACGCATGCTCAGCACCCGGGGCAGCGGCTGCCAAACCGGGCATGTCGCTGATCTCGGATATGGTCTGCCTGTGCAGCTCAACCAGCGGGAGCAACAATGCCGACGAATGCCTTGGAGCAGCCGGCGCCAGCGTATGTGTCTACACGAATCAGAACTCGGCCCACACATGCGCAGCACAACTACTCGATGGCTGCCCAACAGCCGGAAAGACCAAAGTTAGCGCAGCAGCAATACAGGCAACGATAGGAGCATTCATAACCGGCTTAAAGGACAAGTCCGGCAGCAGCCAAGCGAAAAATTTAATACTCGGCACGAAAAACGCGGCTACCTGCAACGGCGCCGCCAACCCTGGCTGCGTCAAGTACAAAGCCAACGGCGGAGGCGAGATGACGATACCATGGCTAACCAAGCTACAGGAAGCCGCAGACAAACTGAAAACAGCAAAAGTCCAAAAAGCACAAAACATAGCAGCCCTAACAGAAATAAGGCAACTTCGCAGCATTGCGATACAGGAATATCTTAAGGCGGCCAAAGGAGACCAGCCTCAGCTTCAAAAAATAGAAGGCGACCAGACAGCACATCCGAAAAAAAAGGAACCAGACTGTAACAAACACCAATCAAAACACGACTGCAAAGACCCATGCAAGTGGGACGAAACCGCGGCTGAAAAAGACAAAAGATGCTCATTAGATACAAAAAAGCAGCAGAACAAGCACCCAAAGCAGCAGGAACAGAAGATGGAGCTGCAGGAGAAAAAAAACTGACTAAAAGTGCTCCGAAAAGAAAAAACAAGAGGACTGCAAAGATGGTTGCAAATGGGAAGATAACAAGTGCAAAGATTCCTCTATTCTAGTCAACAAGAAATTGGATCTGATAGATGCTGCTTATGTGGCCTTGCTGTTTTAAGGATTTTATCTCCATTTTTCGAAGTAAGAAACTTATTTTGTGTAAGAATTTGCTATAATTTGATGGCTCCAATACTTTTTTATTGAAAATGTATTATTAGTAAAAATAAAAAAATTAAATACTAGCAAAATGTTTATGAATGCGGCCCATATGTGTAAATTAGTAGAGTAAAAAATATAAAAATTGATTAGTATTCGTATTTAGTATGTTTTTTATATACTTTGATATTAGGAGCAACTTATGGTTATTCTACTAAAAAAAATAATTATTATTATTGTTATGACAGGAGTGTGTTGTGAGTGTGTACAGTTTAATATTATAATAAGAGTGGTAATGATAACACAATAGACTGACGAGATAGAATCACTTAAAGCAATGACAAGGTTCAATAAAAGTTAGTGAGCGATTAAGAAGGGAATTTAGAGAGAACTAGGAATATTATGAAAGGAAGTGCATATAAACGAAGAAATAGAGAAGGTGTAATTTCTTAGTTTCAAGCACAAAGAAGATGTGTGAATCATCATACACGGCAATGTGATGAATACGTATGTGAGAAAAAAACAGAATGCAGTGTACAAATAAACTGTATTAGCTCCGTCATTGTTAGAAAGGAAAACAGAGGAGAAAAATTATGAAACAAAATACGGACCAAAATGAAAGAATACACGGTATAACAGAAAAAAAGTAGCACATGGGGAAGGCATAAAATAGCCAATGATGCTACGTATTTCATTCAAAAATAGATAAACGCAGAAGCAGCTTAATTGATTGGGGCTATAATTTTTAACGTGATTGAGAATTCTAATAGCAAACTGTGATTAAGAAGTTGCGGAAGGAAAAGGAAAAAGAGAAGGGAATTATGTAGGTGAAAATTAATATCAAATTTTTCTTCTCAGATGTAATACTAATTGACAAAATTTGTTGGAAATAATATAATATTATCTGGGGAGAACTTCAATAGTAAGACAAGTATTTGGATACTGTGGAGAGAAAAGGAAGATACTAAACACGGAAAGGGCTTTAAAGAGAGGGTATAAGAACTAATATAAGAGCTTTATTAAATAGAGAGAAGTAGTGGCGAATCTCTAATATTTCCTTTGTGGTATAGCGGTACCATATAACCTACAATTAGTGACAAGTCACTAAATATTAGGAAAAAGAATGGTAGTTGTTCACCGGTAACAATAAAGAAGTCTACACAGACGAAAAAAAGTGAAAGCTGACTACAAATTATCGAGCTGCAAGCGGCGCCGAAATACGGTTGGAGAGAATTCAGAGCAGGAATAATATGCCAATCGTGAACACGGGTAAAAACGGATAAACTTGTTTATTTCAACTCAAAGTATAGTATGTGAGTTAGCGACATATGGAACCGATTTGAATCCATAAATGAAAACTATTTTATATAAATATGTTTAATGGTATAGGTTGAAATAAATATTGCGTTTTATAATAAGAAACTGCGTGCTTTTTTACAACCATATAAAAGCACTCAGACAAATCGTAAAACAAATCAAACCTTAACGACAAAACGAGAAGCAGCGGATATAAGTGAACACAAAGAAGACTCCAAAAGAATCGCAACAGAATTTAAGAATCTGAGTGACAAAGAGAATTAGAAAGTGATTCCTGTTCATGGCTACCCCCTAATGACTCAGCTTAATCTAATAACTGAAAAAACCGGCAAGGCATGGCCGTACCAAAATTGAAAAATTTCAGCAACAAACGCAGTGAACGTCGCTGTATAATAAAGAAAATACTAACTAAACTCGGCAAGACAGCTGGCAACCTCAAAAATAGTCAGTTAACTCCGAGAAAGTGCTTGAAAGTAACCAAGGCAGGATAAGACATCAAGCCGTAAACAAAAACAACACACTCCCCCTATAACCCTTATCAATCGGTTATTTTTAAACCACAACCAAAGAAATAAAACACCAAGACCAGAAACTCTTAAATGCAAAAAGTAGCGATCTTGGCTATAGCGTTTTTCGTAGCAGCTGAAAAGCTGTCAAAACAAGCAGCCGCCGTAAGTGAGGGCGACAACGTCGTGTACGGCTCGCTACTTTGCCAGGCCCTCTGGCTAGGCGATGCACCTTAATATTCGAACCCAAACTGACTGACTCACCGAAGCCGCCACTAGAACTATACAAGTTAAACATGTCGCTAGCGGACCCAGCATGGCGGAGACTTTTCACACCAGAAGGCGAAGGAGGCGCCAAAAAACCAAAAGCCAAACCAACCGAAAACTTTCCGGTTGAGTGGAAAGACAAATGGCAAGTCTGGACCGAAGCAGAAAAGGCACTGCAGGAAAACAACGAAGAAAGGACACTCAAAGAGCGCCTCGCACTTCAATACGTTACCGAAGCGACAAAAGCACAGCTCCGGACAGCAGTTGCAGCATACGCGGAAGCAGCATTCGAGATCTACTCAAACTTTGAAAAAGTCAACAAGCAGACCCCAGCCGACGACACCAAGATAAAAGGTGAGCTTTTAACAGCACTCTATGGCGGCACCGCCGATTATGACGACTCCGGCGAAAGCGGCAAGCTCTACATACGAGCAAAAGCAGGCTACAGCACGGTGTGCGGCTGTGGCGCTGCGAGAAATCCCACATTAACTGTATCAGCAACTTTCGCGTGAGTGTGCAGAGTAGCGAACGCCAAAAGTTCTGTCCACCCCTGCGCCGCCGACACGACGACGCAACCTAAATGGCAGGCGGGCGGCATAGTTTCAACGGTCAACTGGAAAAACGTCTGAATAAATTGTCCGGTAATCGAAAACGAGCCAATAACAGCAGCGCGGATCTACGCGGCACTAGATTCAACTAAAGCAGCCATATATGTTCAAGGCACGGACGCCTATATTGGACCATATGACAGCACTGGTTGCAACGGCAACAGCAGCGGCGCCTGCGAAAAAATAGCAACTGCAGCAACAGACAGCAAACTAACGGATGAAAAAGTTAAACGGATCGCGAAGCTAAGTGCAGTAGCGATGCAACTGAGGAGTCGTAGCGAATACAATCAGCAAGCTACAGTCACCACAGAAAAATTGACAAAACTTACAAATCTAGATGAAGCACACGCCAAGCTATCGAAGCTGATCCCCAGTGTCCCGACCCCAAGCAACACAGCGAGCGGAGACAAAAATTCAGAGGCTAAAAAGGCGCAGAAAAACTGCGAAACAATACAAACAGCAGCGGCATGAAAGCAAGCAAAGCCGACCTGCGAATGGAAAGGCAGCGATGACAAAGATGGTCCCCACTGCAAATTGAATACGACAGCAGTAGAAAAACAAGAAACCCAGACAAAAGCCAGAGGAGAGAACAAAAAAGAGGATAAATGTGCAGGTAAAGGAGACAAAGACTGCAAATCACCGGATTGTAAATGGGAGGGCGAAACTTGCAAAGATTCCAGTTTTCTTGTCAATAAGAAAATTTCCCTGATGATTGCATTTGTGAGTTTTGTAGCATTTAAATGATTCTAAGGATTCTTGTGCAATTTGATGAAAGTTATTAAATATTATTATTTGGATTGAATTTCCTATAATTAATAAATTTTCTAAGATTTGATATATTTTACCACTGTTTTAAATAATAATAAATTAATGAAATTTAAGGATTATAAAATCTAAAATTTGGAATTAAAGTGGCATGTCGTTGTTAAGCAGAAGAATGATAGGATATAAAAATGTGTGATATTCTAATTTGTTTTGTTTTTTTAATTATAGATATTAAGTAAATTTATAATAAAAACAAATATTAGGGACTTTATAATAATAATAATGATAGAAGTGTGTTGTTAGCGTGTATATAATAATATTATAATAATAACAGTTTTGGAGACCGTTAGTGCAGGTAAAATGGATGCGATGGAAACAATGAAAATGTTCAGTGAAATAAGTCGGTTAAAAAACAATTCATGTGAGCGATTATGAAATTTTAATAAAAGAAAATGGGGAAAGTGAAATGGATTATCAGCAGTTTCAAGAGCAGAAATGAACAGGAGAGCATCATACGAAAGAATTTCGAGTCCTCAATCAGTAAGAGGCGCAGCATAGAAGACGGAGGAAATGTCACAAATGCGCTGTTCACCGCAATAGCGTAAGGAGATACTACTTATCAAAACGCAATGTAATATAGAAGAAAAAGGGATGAGAAAAGAACACATGAACTATCAGAGAATTCCTATGAAGAGAAAAAGTATAGTGATACCATACGATTTACGCGTTGTTACACTGGAAAAGCAATATGATGTCTAAAAACCAGTGATTACCATCAGGGCTGTCGATAACGCAAAACTGACGGAGCGAATTGATAAAACTAAGGCGAAAAAAGGCACTTTCAGTCACACATTGTTCTTACCCATATATGTCTTCTGCCAAAATCTACGGCAGATGATCTAAATCACAAACAAAATAGCAACCATTTATGGCAGAAAAACCAACATTTCCTCTTTATTTCGAGTAAAAACAAAGCCTGTAAATCAACATCTAACATGGAGTAGTAAGGACTATAAATCTTAATCGTTTTAGACACAGATATAGAATAATATAGATTGGATTTTAAAAGATGAATATCCTTTGGTTAAACGACGTGCTTCTTATTAATGTTTCCGGAAGATTAACCAGTAGTAAAGAAACCTGAAGTGTGGCCATCTAAGCTAGAAACAACTGCGATATACCGAAAAGGTAGTGGGGTTAAGAAAAATTATGGAATGATTGAAGTAGTAAAAATTAAAGAAGCAGAGGTTGAAGTTATCTACCTTTTCTTCCACATTCAGTGGACATGTCCTGTACTAAACAACTAGATGGAGTGCATTCTAAACAGCCACGCGTGACAGACAGCTAAATATGCAAATCAAACATAGGTGAAGGGAAAAGCTGCACAAAGGAGCGTCCAACAGGACAAAACTGCGCGCGCTAAATTTTAAGTGTCACAGTCAACCGATGCTGAAGCCAAGGACAACAGACAGCAACCAGAAAGCAGACCTTAAGTGCAATTTGTAGTACAAGTAGACAAGAGCTACTTCGCATTGGCCTGCTGCATCAGGCACACCTACCCTCTGCAGAGGACTCAGCATGGGAAACAGCAAGTAGAAGTTACGGAAAGTGGGAAGAGCCAGTACGACACATACGCCGGAGTTTTCTACTTTCGGGCGCAGCGTCTTACCAGCTGAAACCAAGTAACACAACCTAAATCTGTATGAAACGAGAAAGGAGGGGAAGTTTCGCCAATATAAGCAATGAGCTAAACAAATGGCGCAAACCGTTAAGTCGAATGAGCAATTTGGGGCTCCATCGTTTGCAAGAACGGCAGCACAAAGAACTCCAATAGGAAAACCTCTACTTTAGATCAATGTGCAAACAATTGGCGGTAGTGAAGACAGCCAGAACTTGATATATGCTTTAGTCCCTCCTCGTGACTCGCCTTTGGGACCGCAAAGGAGCGTCAAACACACCTTTAAGCGTATAGAAAATAAAAGACCGGCAGCAGACACTAGACTTGCCATGCGGAGAAAGCACACAAGGCGTCGCACAGATGCTACAGCTGATAATGAGAGAAACGAGACGACACTGCGGAACGCCCAAACATCTCTAAGAAAAAAAGAGGACTCAGGAAAAACGCAACTTGTGCCGGATCCACATGTTTTATGAGACAGATAAAATGGTAGCGAGGATCGGAGCAAAGACTGCAAAGGGTACAAACAAGAAAAGTGGTAGGCACCGGACTCATTTCTAAAAAGCTCGGCCTACAAAGAAGAGCGGGTGATAGGGAATACAGCTGTTGATACACAAAGAAAATAAACAAAGCTGCTCGCAACTCTGAGAAAAATGACAGCTCTCTACGGCAACGAACGGTGCTTAAAAAATGACACAAAAGCGATTGATAAAGTAAATATGTATTATTGGATTGTATGAAGAGAGACAGGCGCAGATAAATACCAAGACGAGGAATGGGAGATTGGAATAAGGGTCCTTAGGTATGTTCTTGAAGATATTCAGCTACTAAACTTGTAAACACAAGGTGATCTACGGTGTGCAGTACATGGTGTGTTGTACACCACCGACACATAGCACCAAAACTCTCCTTCCTCTGCAAACACCAAGATTAGGTGCCCACATAGTACAGAACCTTTTAAAAGTAATTAAACAACAAAAAATTCTTTCCAATCAAATAAAATACATTTTTTTTACTTGACGGCTAGCATTCTTGCAAAATGAGGCAAAAACACAATAAAATTTTCGTGAGATGAGCATAAGTATCTCAAACATGTTTTAGCAAATTTCAAAAGCAAATTAGAAGAAGCAGCTGCTGCGGCTGAAACACTAACACGCCAAGTAAGGTCCCATCAACTTGCAAGCTGCATGCTGCAAGCTAACAGACCCGAAGCGAAAGCATTTTATAAGGTTCTAGAGAAAATTACAGAAATAAAACTTAACCTGTAACTTACAACACTAAAAGACACCAAAGAGGCAGCCCATGACAGCACATCAATAATTTCAAGGAGGGTCGGCTAGGTGGGAACCCTCTCAGAACTAAATGCTGTCAAGGCTAAAGCGAGCAACGCAGAACCTTCTACGTCAGCATCACCCAAAGAGGGCGACAGCTGGAGGTGCAAATTAACCTTAACAGAAGCTTTACCAAAGGATGATTACTCTCCAGTAGACGCCTCCAAAGATGTGCAGCTCCTAGCAGATGCAAATGCACTATTGTTGACAAAATCACTGAAGTTGACGTAAGAGAGAGCCTTTGTGCTACTAGAACTCAAAGTCCAAATACTCGGTAAGGAAGACGTAGGAAGCAACATGCAATCAAAAACAACAGCGGAAAATGGATGCGGCAAAAAATGCGAAACCAAATATAGGGAGCATATCAGCCGGCATGGCGCTTGACACAATAAAACATAACACCAAAGCAGACCTAACAGAACAGGTGCACATAAAAGGAGCACATGGGGGAGCGACATGCATCCCACAAGAGAACCCGGAAAAGCAGCACATAATAACCACAAAAGCCATAGCATATGCTCTTTGTGTAGTGCAGGAAACGACCATCGCAACTGAAACCAGCGTCTGGCAATGCACCCTCGATGATCTAAAGGGTGACACAGAAATAGGCGAACTTGCAGTAAAAATAACACAAGGCAAAACAAATAAAAGTAACAAAGACAAACAGGAGGCAGCAGTAAAGGAATTGCTCGGGACAGGCTCCAAAACAATAGAACAGGTATTTTTTTGAGGCCCTAAAAAATGAAAAACTGATTTACGACACGAACACAAACCAAAACGGCGAGACACTGGGCGCTTTAGCAAGTGGTTCCAGCAACTACGGACGTGCTTTTAGTATATGCGAACAAGAAAACGCAGCACGGTGGATTCTAACAAAGACAAAAGCGAATGCAAATAACCCCACAGTAGTGACTGAAGCAAAGGAAAGTAAATTCAAAGAGGAAAACAACAAAGATAGATGCAACGAAAGAGATGGATTTAAATTTACGGATGGGGAGTTCAAGGTTAAGGTTGCCACTACAACGTGGTCCACAGGAAACGCCACATGGATCAAATCTTTTGCAATTAATGCTCTTCTTTTGCTAGAATTTGGGTTCTTAAAATGAATTTTTCTAAAAGGTTTTTTGTTCAAATTTATGAAATTTATGAAACTTGCTATTTTAAGATATTTTTTAAATATTATAAAATTTAATATATTTTAACGCTTTCTGATGGAAATTGAAAGTTAGTAAATTTTTTGAATCTGAAAAAATTGCAGTGTGAAAGTGTATTATGTGTGTCAAGTGGTATAGTGATAAAGTAAAGTAATAGTGCGATGGGGTATGAAAAGTAAGTGTTATTTTAACTTTCTTTTTTTTATGGATAATAATAGTTAGGGTTATGATGATAATAATGGTTATCATAGGATACTCTTGTGAGTACGTATATACGAATACTATAATTATAATAATAAATGTGCGAATGACTTGGGAGCGCTTGAAACAATGGCAAGGTTGGTGTGATAGTAAGTGAATGACTGAGAGTGAGAGAGCACAAATATTACACTTATTATAGGAAACGTAAAAAACAGAAAGAATGAGAGAGATGAAATATGCACAGTTTCAAAAAAAATATGACTATGACCACCATCGAACACAAGATGATGGGTAGGACAATGAGGGGGAGACAAAGTGCAGTATGCAAAAGAGGTGAAGCCGCTGTGCGATCCCTGGAAGCAGCGAGTGAAGATGAAAAGAAGGAAAGAAAATTCAGAAGGAAACAACTGGATGCGCAATAGCACAACATAGGAGAGAACGATACATTAGGAGGAGGATGGTGTGCTCTTTTGACCCAAAAATGGGGCAGATAGTGCTGCGGAAATGTTTGCCACTGTTAGTTTTTAATCTAAGGGCGGCTCCTAATGTTAAGTACTATTATCCTTGGTTTTTACATAGTAGGGGGTGTGTGGTTTTATTTTAAAAGAAGAATATGTGGACCATATAGAAGGTTTGATAAATAAGGAATAAAAATAGCTTGTATTTGTTTATGTGGCTATAAAACAGCATTGTAGAGTGTTATGTGTGAGACAGAAAGAAATTACAGCTACCGCGGAGTAAACTTATATAACAAATGCTCTTATAGCAGCGTTTTTCACCTATAAGAGACATCTATGGCTCAAGCGAACGGTGCAGCTGGTCTCCCAACCTATAAACCATGGAGAACCATGATAAACTTAACCCCTCAACCGTGAAGCAGATCTTCCCCTGCCAGCCGAAGTGCACTTCTCACCAAGTAGAACCATCAAAATGAAACAAAAACATGCATTTGCGGTGGCTTTGATAGTATTTACATTGGTGCATCTCCCAAAGCAGCCAAGGGCGACAAAAAATCCGATAAAAAATCGGTATGGCAACCCATCTGTAGCACCGGTGCCGAACTAGCCAAAATACCCAAAATAGCAGAGCACAAACTAAGTGCAATGTCCACAGCGGAACAAAAGCACGAGGAAATAGCGCTTAAGTTACTAGTATACAGCAAGCAACAGACATCACGCAAAGCTAAAGCAGTACTGAGAGCGTTAGCAGAAACAATAACAGAAACGCGCTTTTCGTTACAAAGGCAACGGCAATCATTCACCCACAATGCCATCGAGGTGACGGCGACAACGATGCAGTTAAAAGGAGCGATAGCGGAGGCACCAGCACTACTGAAAGGTCACGCACACGACGGCGGAAGCATTTACTGCCTAAGCAACGGTGACGAGAACTCTGCAACGGCAGCTACAACAGGCCTTGAAACATGTACAGCGCCAACTTTAAGTTTCTCACCGGACGGAGACCAAGTGGACGCCAGCATACTTGACACTGAAGGGCTCAAGGCACATCCAGCAGGTACCTTATTCACCGCAACAGGGGGCAGCAACGAAAACAAATGACCGTTGCATGTCTGGGCTGGCGGGCAAACGGGTCCATTTGTAACCTCAGCAACGGCGAAACTAGCAGCGGACCTTATACAAGGAACAAACACAGACACGGTCAGCGCGCAAAAATCTTCGGTACTGAATGCAAACGGACCGCGGCCAACCCAAAAGCTGCCGGAAGCGGCGCAATACGACGCACACATAATTAACAACAAAAAGCTAACAGAATTCACAACCGACGCGACAACCATAATTAAAACAGCAGCCACCAACCCAAAAAGCGCTGAGAGACTTGCAACATATCTAGGGGCTACAAAAGTTAAAACGGAAGGTTCCAAAGAACTGAAAGAAGCAACAGACTCTCTAAAGAATACCTTTGCGCCAACCGGAGCAGTTATTCAGGATTTTTGGACAAAGTTGCAGAGCACAGAAGTTGGTGAGCCGTCGCACGGCGAAACGAACAAACCAAAACTAGAGTCATTAAACGATCTACATATTCTAATCAGTGTGTTAAGCTACTACGAAACAAAAACGGAAAAGCAGTTAGAAGACACAGAAAAAGAGCTGAAGAAAGCACAAGGCACCACAAAAGTGGTGACGAAGACAACCGAACAAATTTGCAACGAAATAAAAAAAGAAAAAGATTGCGGCAAAAATGAAAACTGCACTTATAATTAAGACAAACAGAAATGCGTGTTAAGTGAAAAGGGCAAACAAGCAGTAGAAGAAACAGAAAAACAATAAGAAAAAAATGAATGAAAATGTGGCGAGGCGAAAACAGAAGACGAATGCAAAAAGGTTGAGGGCAAAATACCCGAAGAAAAGAAAGAAGTTTGCGGTTGGATCGAAGGCAAATGTCAGGATTCCAGTATTATTGTCAACAAGAATTTGGTTCTCATGGCCGCTGCTTTTATCAGTTTGATAGCATTTTAAAATTCTAAAATTCTAAAAATTGTTGCTCAATATTGAAAATTTGTGAAACTTATATAATTTGCTATTTTAAGAGAATTTTATAAAATTTACTTAAATTGACATATTTTTAGACCTTTTGGTGGAAATGCGCAAGCTGTTAAAAATTTTATAAAATATAAAAAATATGATATTGTAGTGGCCTGTATATGATAGTGTTTACCGTTGTAAAGTAGTAGGATGATATGGCATAAAAAATGTGTGCTTTTCTATTGTGGTTTATTATGTTTATTGTATATTTTAGGGGTATGTATTAGTAAAAGACATGATTGTAGCAGTGTGTTGTGAGTGCGTATATACTATTGTTGTAATAAGAGAATGGTAGTAAAGAAAAACATGGATAGGTAAAAAAATATAATCCAAAACCGGAAGCTGTAGAACGATAATAGGTAAATTAGAGACAAAAAGAAATATTATTTTTAAGTGAGACACCAACAGAAAAATATATAAGAAAATGGAATATGCTCTATGTAAAATACAGATATTACTGTGTGCATCATCATAAACAAGGAGATAACTTGAGGAATAATGAGATGGAGATAGAGAGCGCAGTAAATAGACAAAGTGGAGTGCAAAAACTAATACAAAGAGGAAGTGCAAGCGAAAAGCATGTAAAATGATAACTGACAATATCTTCAAATAATCTTTGAAGCATGTGTTATTCTGCTTAAAGTATAATAATATATCCGGAGCAATATATTGAAGAGAATTTAGCTGACAAAGGCCTACAAGTCAACTAAAACTGTGTTTGTTACAAGAGTTAACGAAGCGTAACAAAAAATATTCCCAAAGAACCCAGCCGAAGATTGAATCAAACCTTGCGCCAAAAAAGAGGGTAACAACCAATTATGGAAAGGTTAGGAGAAACCATAAAAATGTGGAAAACATCAAAGTGAAAGCAGAAACAAAACTTTCAGTTCATCAAAATCCTGTGAAGAAACGGTGAGGTGTAGTGCCTTTTACACACTGGTGCATTGATAATGTAGTTAGAAAAACTAGGTTTTTCATGTTTTCGAGAATGAAAGAAATTAATGGTGGGAAAAAGTACCTTGAATGGCGAATTTAGTTAATTTGAAAATACACACCCCAAAAACGTATCCTCTATCCTGTCCAAGTCCAACAAAAACTGTGAGACGCAGCGTCTCCCTATAAGCCTACAACCAACCATGCATCTTACTGTTTCAGTTATTTGTAAGGGAAATCAAAAAGTAGCAACATAGATAGAAAATAGGTCGTACATTTTAAAAAGATACAAGTATTTAAGTAACAAATAAAAGGGAATGATAGAAAAGGACCAAAAGCAGCGATTATTATTCAATGCTCAAAATAATCATGAACGTAGCGCATATTTATTTAATTTTTCTTCGTGCCTTCGTGGGAGTTTCCCCCCACTGGCGCGGCCATCAGCCATCACTGTAGAGCCCTGAGATGCTATCGATCTGTCGACTGTGGCAGAGTCTCCCTTTTTTATTAAGCCTAACACACCCTCTATAATTTTTGTTGTAACTCCGCATTTGAATGGAATACAGCAGATCGGGCGAGAAGCCACCCACCCCGGACTCTCCAAAAGATGTCAATTAGCAATCCTTTTGTTTTGATTTTTGTTATTCGTTTATTATTCTCTCTCCCTCTTTCTGTTTCTGTTGCTTGTTGACTGCATACCCCTCTCTGTCTCTGAGGGTGTCTGGACTATTCCTGCGTCCGGTGCTTTTCCTGCTAGCTCCACTCTCGGAAATAAGGGGGGAAGTTGCAGAAGGGAGAGTGAGTTGTATGACTGTTACATTAGGTGAGGACTTCACCTGCGGCCGGCTCCGTTCAACCGCAATGAGAAATTGCGCCAGCCTTTTAGAGAAGCATACATCCTGCACACACACACACACCTTCTACCGCAAACCTGACACGTAACTCCTTCAAACCGGGACAGCTCATTAAGTGCAGCGACGTTTCTTCGCAGTCGCCGCGTTGGCTGGTAACAGCGCGCTCTACCTTCATACCGTTCATCTTCTTTTGATGTAGGGTGAGGCCAGTTTTGCTAGCACACTGCCTTCCGCATGTCTGACACACCAACATGGATGCGTTTGTATGCGGGGAATCAGTGGCACACAATTTTGTGCTTTTGCTGCATTTAAGCTCGACTCCCTCACCTTTGTGGAAAGCCTTACAATGTCTGATGAAGGAGTCCCTGCAACTGAGCACTTTTTGGCACACACCACACTGCACCTCGCCCTTCCCCGGGACGTCAACGTTTCCCTCACGGGCACGCTTACGAGGGAATTGCACCACCACCACGGTACCGTCCTCCATCGCTATGCTCTTATGTTTGAATTTCTTGTGTAGTGACAGGGAAGAGCGTGTACCGAAGCTCGCCTCACACAGGTCACATTGAAACGGCAGCTTCCGTGTATCCTGAGAGGCTGGCGCTGCTGGGGCTCTACCATCTCCTTGCAATGAGTTTTCGTTCTCTCGCCCCCTTTTCACGCGGCAAATACCACTGCCTATGCCATGTATTGTTCTAAGGTGGTGTAATAGTCGGCCTGGCACTGCGAATTTGGAGGCACAGATGGTACAATGAAGCACCTGCAGTCTCATCGGGACTCGTGTGCTCGATGGTAGAGGAACGATCGCCACCACTGGAGAGGGTTCCGGGGGGATGTCCACTGCAGGTGTTGCATCGCCGTATTTGATCCTCCGGAGGGCATCAGCTCGCACAAACCCATGTTTGTTTACCATGTGCGTTACAGCACTCGAGCGGCATTGGTATGTGGCATCACATTCCGTACATTTGGTCGGTTCGGAGGTTTTCTGAAGAGTGCATGTCGCAACAGGTGGGGTTGTTTGTATTGTATTGTTGGTCCTATCGCTGCATGTTTCTGGTTACACCATCGGCACTGTGAGGGCACACTCGGGTTGATCTTTCGCAACATCCATCCATAGTGTCTTGAAGACCCAACCCGAAAGCGTGCCAGTGCCGTTTCTTCTTCCCTCGGCAGTTCTTCTTTATGTTTTGTTGGAAAGTGGTTGCCCGTGATACCAAACCTATGAGTGTTCTCATGGACTTCTTCCAACCTAAGCACTCGCTTCGCATAAGCAATGATGTCGGGGATCCATGTGTCTCGCAACTGTTGTAAATCTGCGGCCTTTTTGGCCATTTCATCACAAACCTCATTCCGTTTCACGCCACAATGGCCAAACAAAAATCGTAATCGGATATGCACCTTCCTTCTCTGAACTTGAAGCAGAAGCCTCCACAGTCGTCTCAGAATTTGGTCCGTTACGGCTAGGGGGCCTGTCTGCAGTGCTGTTAACATTGACAGCGAGTCAGAGAATATGGACAACCTGCTCGGTGTTCTTCTGTATGCCGGAAGCCATTTCAGCAGCCGTTGCAGTTCTATCTCTAATGCTACGCATTCCGCTCTGTAACTGCATGAGAGTTCCCCTGCTCCGGTCTTGGGTGCACAAATCAGTGCATTGTTTCTATAGAGCAGGGCAGCTGCTCCGGACTCCTCACCGAGGGACACGGATCCATCAGTTCACAATTCGTAGTGCTCTCGTCGCGGTGGCTCCTTCCCCCTCCGTGAAAAATGCCGTGCAATCCACTTTTCGGAAGCCTCCCTTTTGACATCGTCAGGGTCATCAGCGCACACAGGCTTTATCTGCGTGTGAAATAGTCGTCGGCAGCTGTGGCGGAGCGTCGATGTCTCTAGTGGGTGCTCGCGTGGCTCAATGCGGAGGTGGGGATAGGACCGCATGATGCGGGAGTGTAGGGCTCTGACTGGGTGTTTGCTGTGATATACTTCCTCAGCACTGCGACGCAAACATCCGCCTCGTGACTCACACATCAGCATGAATTTCATGATGCGCACAAGAGTGGTCGTCTTGAGTGGCAGGAGGTTTGCTTCCAGCAGAGAGTCCTCTTTGCGCGTCCCATGCGGTATGCTAGCTATGATGCGACTGGCTTTGTGTTGCGCTGCTGCAAGGAGGTCGCGACTTCGTTCCGAAGCGTCCCAGTACCATACCTCAATGCCATAACATGGTGTGTGCCTGTGTGAGTGCTAGATAAAAAGCTCTCAGCACTTGTCGTCTTGGCCCCCATGTAGAAGCTGAGATGGCTGCTATCTGCAGTAGTCTGAAGTCCATCTTGCGTTTCGTTTCGGCCGCATGTGTTGCCATCCCCTGCAGACACTGGAATGTTACTCCTAGAAGCTTCGGTGTCCTGTCAGCTCCTATTCTTTCGCCGTCCAGTTGTAATGTAAGGGGGTGGCGCTCTATGCACCCGAAGAGTGTGCACTTCGTTTTCACTACGTTGACAGACATGAAGTACTCTTGTGACCACTGTAACACCACGTTGAGGCCGCATTGCAGTGTGTCGTTGATGACATCCCTCTCTGTGTGCCTCGAAAGTAGCGTCAGGTCGTCTGCAAAAAATCCGTGCTGCAGTAACGGCACTTCTGCAAGGCGTTGGCTCAACGAGTTCATGACAATAATGAACATGATTGGGCCAAGGACAGTTCCCTGTGGCACTCCTCGCTCAAATGTTCTGCTTCTGGAAAGCTTCTCCTTGAATCTCACTCTGCCAGTTCGGTTACTCAGAAATGATACGCACCACTTCACAATGTGGGGAGATACCTTCATTCTGTGCATTTCCCTCGCAATTTTGTCGTGGTCCACTGTATCGAATGCCTTCGCGTAGTCGACGAATACAGCACCCGTACGATATTGGTGCGTGAAGCAGCAGAGGGCAGCGCGGACGTGCAGGAGTTGTTCGAGCGTTGAGCATCCGGGGCGAAAGCCTGATTGCTGCGGCGTCAGCTGGGACTCAACAGTGTCTCTAAGCCTCGCGGCAATTATGCGCTCCATGACTTTGCAGAGACAGCTCGTGAGCGTCACAGGCCTGTAAGAATCGAGGTCCTCCGCCTTTTTTCCGGCCTTCAGGATGGGGATGATAACACCAGTCTTCCATGCACGCGGCACGACTCCCGTTCGTAGGCTGTCATTGAATAGCCTCAGAACAACATTCAGCGCTGTTCTACCGAGATGTTGCAGTGGCTCGTTGTATAAGCAATCAGATCCGGCTGCGGATCCACTCGGTAGCAGTTTGATCGATCTCCGTAGTTCAGCCATCGTGATGGGACTGAACTCACTCGCTATCGTCTTTATGGGTGCCGGTGGGTGTGAGTCGTGGTGCCTTCTTGCGCGGGACGAGTACAGTTTACTGAACCTTTCAGCTTGACGGTAGTCCGTGATGACCGCGTTATCAACAAGTACAGCCGGTGTGGTTAGAGGTCGTGGCGCATATATCTTCTTGACAATGTGCCAACTGCAGCGGTCTGACACCACAAGTCTGGAGCATAGCGTGCTCCATCTCTTCTTTGTGGTACGGTCCAGGATCTGCTTACGCGTGGCTACCAACTTTTCCCTTCGGTGGGAGGGTCCGCATCCAGCGATCTCTTCATCGAGTTTCGCGAGCTCAGGTGTCCAATGTGGTGGCGTTGCTCTGCAGCCACGGGGGACGGAGACCTTCGTCGCAATGCGGATGGCGGAGCTCAATTTCTGTTTCAGGGTGTTGACGTTCTTTTCTCTACCAATTTTCCTGCAGAGCTCGTCAACCTTGAGACGGAAATTCCTCCAGTTAGCTTTTAGCCATGCGTACATGGGCTTTCGAAGCCGCGGGCAACTCAGTGCATCTGTGTCGTCTCCAACGATAACGTCGAAAAATATGTGATGGTGATCGCTATCGGGAGAATACAGCGATGTCCACGTGTACACTGTGCAATTCCTTGACAGTGTCACATCAGGGGTGGACTCCCCGTGGTGGCGCGCGTACCTGGTGCACTCACCAGTGTTGCAGACCAGAAACTGGTTGTCAATGCACCACTGTGTGAGGGTTTCACCCTTGGTATTTGGTGGGCTCGCGCGATCCCATGTCAACGCGTGTGCGTTAGCATCTGCAACGATGAGCTGGGCACCGTCAGTCTTCAGAAGTGTATCTAGGTCAGTTGCCGTAAAGGTGTGTTTTGGTGGGATGTATGCCGACGTGACAGTCAGCGCCGTTCCACGTGCAAGGTGAATTGTTGCATGCACTTGTTCAATGCGACCAATAACGGCCATACCGGTCTCGACTGGTAGGTCCTCCCTCACTAGTATTGATACACCACCTCCTTTGCAGTTACGAGCTATTCCGTGATGTTGGTAGCCAGCAACGCTAAAGCACGCCGCCTCTCCAGGCGTCATCCTTGTCTCGCTCAACAGACAAAAGGCGATCCGCTCATCAACAAGGGTTTTGTGGAGTGCTAATCTCTTTCCTTGAGATAGCCCGGCGCAGTTCCACTGCATCCCGCACAACGACGGGCCGGGATTCTCTTCCACATCACCGGAAAGCAGCATCTTAGTGCGGATGATACTGCTGATGGCACGCTGGCACGTGCCCAGGGACCGACAAATGAAAAACGGTGTCCCAGCAAGACGCTGCTGATCCCTGTGCTGTATGATGCCGTGGCCGGAGCACAGCAGTGTTCCCCATGAAAGGAACGCTGCTGGCTCTCGGCTTCCCCCGATGAAACTGGTTACTGGACCCTGGCGCGACGTTGAGGTGGCTGGCATCGCCAGGGTATATTTTGAAAACTAATTTACGCTATTATTTATCCAAATCTAATGAATATACTTCACTCCAAAACCTGTTCATTCCCTTTTTAAAAAAAAATACATATATTTTTATGTATAAAAATTCAAATATGATGCTTCTTTTACTGGTTACTGGCGGATAATCTCTTTGTAGTGCATGTGAGGTCAGTAACAATATAACGTCTTTGTTTTGTATGTACCCGTTATCTTGACTAGGATTACCCCAACATATACAAGTTTTTATGATTCTAACACATAGGATTTGGTGGTGTGTGGCCTATCTTCAAATAAATTTTACACTGCTTCTTTTTTATTCTCTCCATTAATTAAATATCGCCCTCAATCCTTATATAGAAAAGATAGTCATT
>NC_007283.1:3917500-3922933 GCF_000002445.2 Trypanosoma brucei brucei TREU927 | reverse complement strand
TCGTGCGTGTATCTGCCTAGCCTTGAGCAAACCCCCATACACAGCACATTCCTCGTCACACCCCCGCTCAGTGGGACCGGCCGAAAAACCAACGATACATGCTCAGTAAGCTGGCGGCTGATTATTTCCCTCATCATAATATCGTGCACCAACTCATTCATCTATGCGGAGGTTGATGCGTGCATAACGCGTCGGGATCAGGTCATCTTCATGACCAAACGAACGAAGCACGCTCTGCGCACGGTAAAAGATTTCATATTCCACCCGAGTGTGGTCGGTCACGTTTTTCCTGGAAAGAAGATGAAATTGAGTAACCGCCTCAATCTGGATCTGCCCTCCCCTTTGTGTTTTATCATTTTTAGGAACCGTTTGACCACAACATCCTCAGTAGTTTTTGACACCCGTCAGCTGCTGGCACGGCCTTTCGCTCAGAATACCATAGCCGCTATGACGCTGCTTGGCTCAATCCTATTTTTTTTTTGGAATTTTCTTCGTGCCTTCGTGGGAGTTTCCCCCCACTGGCGCGGCCATCAGCCATCACCGTAGAGCCCTGAGATGCTATCGGTCTGGCGACTGTGGCAGAGTCTCCCTTTTTTATTCAGCCTAACACACCCTCTATAATTTTTGTTGTAGCTCCGCAGTTGAACGGAATACAGCAGATGGGGCGAGAAGCCCCCCTCACCCCAGACTCTCCCAAAGATGTCAATTAGCAATCCTTTTGTTTTGATTTTTGTTATTCGTTTATTATTCTCTTCCCCTCTTTCTGTTTCTGTTGCTTGTTGATTGCATACCCCCTCTGTCTCTAAGGGTGTCTGGACTATTCCTGCGTCCGGTGCTTTTCCTGCTAGCTCCACACTCGGTAATAAGGGGGGAAGTTGCAGAAGGGAGAGTGGGTTGTATGACTGTTACATTGGGTGAGGACTTAACCTGCGGCCGGGTCCGTTCAACCGCAATGAGAAACTGTGCCAGCCTTTTGGAAAAACATATATCCTGCACACACACACCTTCTACCGCAAACCTGACACGTAACTCCTTCAAACCGGGACAGCTCATCAAGTGCAGCGACGTTTCTTCGCAGTCGCCGCGTTGGCTGGTAACAGCGCGCTCTACCTTCATACCGTGCATCTTCTTTTGATGTAGGGTGAGGCCAGTTTTGCTAGCACACTGCCTTCCGCATGTCGGGCACACCAACATGGATGTGTTTGTATGCGGGGAATCAGTGGCACACAATTTTGTGCTTTTGCTGCATTTAAGCTCGACTCCCTCACCTTTATGGAAAGCCTTACAGTGTCGGATGAGGGAGTCCCTGCAACTGAGCACTTTTTGGCACACACCACACTGCACCTCGCCCTTCCCCGGGACGTCAACATTTCCCTCACGGGCACGCTTACGAGGGAATTGCACCACCACCACGGTACCGTCCTCCGTCACTATGCTTTTATGTTTGACTTTCTTGTGTAGTGACAGGGAAGAGCGTGTACCGAAGCTCGCCTCACACAGGTCACATTGAAACGGTAGCTTCCGTGTATTCTGAGGGGCTGGCGTTGCTGGGGCTCTACCATCTCCTTGCAATGAGTTTTCGTTCTCTCGCCCCCTTTTCACGCGGCAAATACCACTGCCTATGCCATGTATTGTTCTAAGGTGGTGTAATAGTCGGCCTGGCACTGCGAATTTGGAGGCACAGATGGTACAATGAAGCACCTGCAGTCTCATCGGGACTCGTGTGCTCGATGGTAGAGGAACGATCGCCACCACTGGAGAGGGTTCCGGGGGGATGTCCACTGCAGGTGTTGCATCGCCGTATTTGATCCTCCGGAGGGCATCAGCTCGCACAAACCCATGTTTGTTTACCATGTGCGTTACAGCACTCGAGCGGCATTGGTATGTGGCATCACATTCCGTACATTTGGTCGGTTCGGAGGTTTTCTGAAGAGTGCATGTCGCAACAGGTGGGGTTGTTTGTATTGTATTGTTGGTCCTATCGCTGCATGTTTCTGGTTACACCATCGGCACTGTGAGGGCACACTCGGGTTGATCTTTCGCAACATCCATCCATAGTGTCTTGAAGACCCAACCCGAAAGCGTGCCAGTGCCGTTTCTTCTTCCCTCGGCAGTTCTTCTTTATGTTTTGTTGGAAAGTGGTTGCCCGTGATACCAAACCTATGAGTGTTCTCATGGACTTCTTCCAACCTAAGCACTCGCTTCGCATAAGCAATGATGTCGGGGATCCATGTGTCTCGCAACTGTTGTAAATCTGCGGCCTTTTTGGCCATTTCATCACAAACCTCATTCCGTTTCACGCCACAATGGCCAAACAAAAATCGTAATCGGATATGCACTTTCTTTATATGAACTTGAAGCAGAAGCTTCCACAGTCGTCTCAGAATTTGGTCCGTTACGGATAGGGGGCCTGTCTGCAGTGCTGTTAACATTGACAGCGAGTCAGAGAATATGGACAACCTGCTCGGTGTTCTTCTGTATGCCGGAAGCCATTTCAGCAGCCGTTGCAGTTCTATCTCTAATGCTACGCATTCCGCTCTGTAACTGCATGAGAGTTCCCCTGCTCCGGTCTTGGGTGCACAAATCAGTGCATTGTTTCTATAGAGCAGGGCAGCTGCTCCGGACTCCTCACCGAGGGACACGGATCCATCAGTTCACAATTCGTAGTGCTCTCGTCGCGGTGGCTCCTTCCCCCTCCGTGAAAAATGCCGTGCAATCCACTTTTCGGAAGCCTCCCTTTTGACATCGTCAGGGTCATCAGCGCACACAGGCTTTATCTGCGTGTGAAATAGTCGTCGGCAGCTGTGGCGGAGCGTCGATGTCTCTAGTGGGTGCTCGCGTGGCTCAATGCGGAGGTGGGGATAGGACCGCATGATGCGGGAGTGTAGGGCTCTGACTGGGTGTTTGCTGTGATATACTTCCTCAGCACTGCGACGCAAACATCCGCCTCGTGACTCACACATCAGCATGAATTTCATGATGCGCACAAGAGTGGTCGTCTTGAGTGGCAGGAGGTTTGCTTCCAGCAGAGAGTCCTCTTTGCGCGTCCCATGCGGTATGCTAGCTATGATGCGACTGGCTTTGTGTTGCGCTGCTGCAAGGAGGTCGCGACTTCGTTCCGAAGCGTCCCAGTACCATACCTCAATGCCATACATGGTGTGTGCCTGTGTGAGTGCTAGATAAAAAGCTCTCAGCACTTGTCGTCTTGGCCCCCATGTAGAAGCTGAGATGGCTGCTATCTGCAGTAGTCTGAAGTCCATCTTGTGTCTTGCTTCGGCCGCATGTGTTGCCATCCCCTGCAGACACTGGAATGTTACTCCTAGAAGCTTCGGTGTCCTGTCAGCTCCTATTCTTTCGCCGTCCAGTTGTAATGTAAGGGGGTGGCGCTCTATGCACCCGAAGAGTGTGCACTTCGTTTTCACTACGTTGACAGACATGAAGTACTCTTGTGACCACTGTAACACCACGTTGAGGCCGCATTGCAGTGTATCGTTGATGACATCCCCCTCTGTGTGCCTCGCAAGTAGCGTCAGGTCGTCTGCAAAAAATCCGTGCTGCAGTAACGGCACTTCTGCAAGGCGTTGGCTCAACGAGTTCATGACAATAATGAACATGATTAGGCCAAGGACAGTTCCCTGTGGCACTCCTCGCTCAAATGTTCTGCTTCTGGAAAGCTTCTCCTTGAATCTCACTCTGCCAGTTCGGTTACTCAGAAATGATACGCACCACTTCACAATGTGGGGTGATACCTTCATTCTGTGCATTTCCCTCGCAATTTTGTCGTGGTGCACTGTATCGAATGCCTTCTCGTAGTCGACGAATACAGCACCCGTACGATATTGGTGCGTGGGGCGGCAGAGGGCAGCGCGGACGTGCAGGAGTTGTTCGAGCGTTGAGCATCCGGGGCGAAAGCCTGATTGCTGCGGCGTCAGCTGGGACTCAACAGTGTCTCTAAGCCTCGCGGCAATTATGCGCTCCATGACTTTGCAGAGACAGCTCGTGAGCGTCACAGGCCTGTAAGAATCGAGGTCCTCCGCCTTTTTTCCGGCCTTCAGGATGGGGATGATAACACCAGTCTTCCATGCACGCGGCACGACTCCCGTTCGTAGGCTGTCATTGAATAGCCTCAGAACAACATTCAGCGCTGTTCTACCGAGATGTTGCAGTGCCTCGTTGTATAAGCAATCAGGTCCGGCTGCGGATCCACTCGGTAGCAGTTTGATCGATCTCCGTAGTTCAGCCATCGTGATGGGACTGAACTCACTCGCTATCGTCTTTATGGGTGCCGGTGGGTGTGAGTCGGGGTGCCTTCTTGCGCGGGACGAGTACAGTTTACTGAACCTCTCAGCTTGACGGTAGTCCGTGATGGCCGCGTTATCAACAAGTACAGCCGGTGTGGTTAGTGGTCGTGGCGCATATACCTTCTTGACAATGTGCCAACTGCAGCGGTCTGACACCGCAAGTCTGGAGCATAGCGTGCTCCATCTCTTCTTTGTGGTACGGTCCAGGATCTGCTTACGCGTGGCTACCAACTTTTCCCTTCGGTGGGAGGGTCCGCATCCAGCGATCTCTTCATCGAGTTTCGCGAGCTCAGGTGTCCAATGTGGTGGCGTTGCTCTGCAGCCACGGGGGACGGAGACCTTCGTCGCAATGCGGATGGCGGAGCTCAATTTCTGTTTCAGGGTGTTGACGTTCTTTTCTCTACCAATTTTCCTGCAGAGCTCGTCAACCTTGAGACGGAAATTCCTCCAGTTAGCTTTTAGCCATGCGTACATGGGCTTTCGAAGCCGCGGGCAACTCAGTGCATCTGTGTCGTCTCCAACGATAACGTCGAAAAATATGTGATGGTGATCGCTATCGGGAGAATACAGCGATGCCCACGTGTACACTGTGCAATTCCTTGACAGTGTCACATCAGGGGTGGACTCCCCGTGGTGGCGCGCGTACCTGGTGCACTCACCAGTGTTGCAGACCAGAAACTGGTTGTCAATGCACCACTGTGTGAGGGTTTCACCCTTGGTATTTGGTGGGATCGCGCGATCCCATGTCAACGCGTGTGCGTTAGCATCTGCAACGATGAGCTGGGCACCGTCAGTCGTCAGAAGTGTATCTAGGTCAGTTGCCGTAAAGGTGTGTTTTGGTGGGATGTATGCCGACGTGACAGTCAGCGCCGTTCCACGTGCAAGGTGAATTGTTGCATGGACTTGTTCAATGCTACCAACAACGGCCATACCGGTCGCGACTGGTAGGTCCTCCCTCACTAGTATTGATACACCACCTCCTTTGCAGTTACGAGCTATTCCGTGATGTTGGTAGCCATCAACGCTAAAGCAAGCCGCCTCTACAAACATCATCCTTGTCTCGCTCAACAGACAAAAGGCAATCCGCTCATCAACAAGGGTTTTGTGGAGTGCTAATCTCTTTCCTTGAGAT